>NC_056737.1:1071617393-1071769893 GCF_019279795.1 Protopterus annectens
ATTTGCTCCTAATACCTTGGTTCCTTTGCCATTTCTGTCCAGTAGATTCCAGCCCTCTCTTGCCTATTCCGTGTACCCCTAATTACTGTCATCCTTATCATTAAAATCTTCTTTCCCAATTCTTTTGTTGACTTAGTTCTTAGAACACTTTTTTCTACTTTAACAGCAGCCATATGGACTATCCTATTCATATTCTCCTTAAGGATCTGTAACCAAAATCCCACTCTTTCCTTATTACGTGAATATACCCCCCGTTTCATGATCATCCCTTTCCACTTTCATTTATAGCTTTATGCTTGTGGTAAGTATATGAGCCTTAACTGTCTAGCTCTAAAATATCCCTGAAAATCGGGTAATCCTAAAAATGCCTTGGTTTGTTGGAAGGATCGACTTATCCCACTTGACCCTTGCCCTCTTCCCCACCCAGAAAAGTCCCACTTGACCCTTGCCCTCTTCCCCACCAGAAAAATTCCATTAATTCTTTATTAATTATTGTCCACAACTTCTCGTCTGGTTGATAAAAATATGCCTGACCTGTATATAAAACTAAAGGGATTAAAAACATTTAACTTGATTGTATCTTGCATTCCATATCTAAAAACAAGAGCTTACAGTTTCTCAGTTTTTGAATTATCTTTTGTTTAGTCTCTTCTCACATATTCTTTAGATGCGATAACCAAATCTTTTTTAATCCATACTCCTAAATATATCATTTTATTGTGTCCACATAAATTTGGGTATGGCTGAACCAATTCATGTGTGGTTACATAGTTACAGCTATAGCCTTTGTTTTATCTTCATTAATTTTATATACCGAAAAGACTTGAAACTATGTTAAAATGTTCCAATACACTGGGATGTCATTCTCTGGTTTTATCTGGTACAACATGATATCCGCTAATAAAACCAACTTTTCTTTATTACACTACCAATTATATTCTTGAATGTCTGAATACCTTATTTTCTTTGCCAGTGGCCCTAAATATAAAGCAAATAACAAAGGGGAAAGAGGACACCCCTGTCTGTTTCCTCTGTTCAGCCTCAACTTATCAGAGAGGAATCCTCAAACTTTAATGTTTGCCTCTGATCCCTCATATATCTTTTAATTAACCTTTTATTGTATCATGGGATGCAAATGCTTCCATTGCCCTACTCATAAAATCCCAGTTTTCTTTGCATCAAGACCCACCAACAACAGCTGTATGTTCTTACATTCTGCTTCCCTCTGGATCATCATTGTCCTATTAATGTCAAATGTTTGCCTCCCCTCCACAAAATCCCATTTATCCATATCTGTCAATTTTGGCAATACCTTTGCCATTCTCTTAGCCATTCTAGACATAAAACACTAGAATCATGATTTAAAATTAAAATGGCCTTGTATGAAGCTGGGTCTAATGGGTCTTTGCTTTCTTTAGGCATTACAGCCACCACAGCTTTCTTCCAAAATGTTGGTGTTTCCCCTCCTTTTAAAATACTATTAAACAACACTATCCAGATCTTTATCACTTTCTTCCCTCCTAGCTTCCAGACTTCCTTATCTATTCCTAAAGACTTTCCTGCATATTGGTTATACTTCACCATTTTTATCTCCTCTCTTCCTATCTTAACTATTAGTTGTTGAGCCTCATCTACGTCTAACCTTGACATTCTGAATTCTTCCATAAATATTTCCATTTGTGCTCTTTCTCGATTTCCACATTTCTCTGCTTTATGCAAATTTTCATAAAATTTCTGAAATATCTCTAATACTTTTACAAGATCGCTGGTTATTTTTCATGTTATAGGCTCTCCAAGTTTGGCAACAACTCTTTCTACCTTCTGTTGCCTAACAGCAATCTTCTTAAACATATGCATATAGGTTCATAGGTAGGTACTAGGCTTTTGGCCCTAGGGCCTATATAAGCCTAGCCAAAAAGGTACCCTGGCTTTCGCCAACCAAGAAAATTATTTCGAGCAGAGCCACAGAAGTGATCCCCGGGTGAATTTCTTATCTCCCATCCAATCATCAAGATTTTTCTTGAGTGCTATGAGGAGCTTTGTTTGATATAGATAGGTAGTTTGTTCCAGAGTATGAGAAGTCTCTGGGACAGGAATCTATCCCTCCAGCATGTTCTGTTTATTGATGTTCAAGGTTTAGGTCCCTAGAGCGTGTAGCTCTGAGGGATTGGGATTTCTTTAAGTGGAGCATGTCCAACAGCTCTGGGTTTGACATAGCTTTGTATGTTAGGCAGAGATCGCCTCTTAGTAGGCAATATGCAACGGAGTAAATCTGGAGTTTTTTCAGATGGTCTGCGTAGGGCATCTGTTTGAGACCGGTAATCCTCTTTGTGAGTTATTTCTGCGGCCTTTCCAGTTGTTGTAGATGCCTTGTGAGTTGCATGCCAAAAGGGGCACTGTATTCTATAATGGGTCTAATGAGTGACCAGTAGAGGGGAACAATGACCTCTTTTTTTTCCTGGATGAGAAACCTTTTGTGATGAGGTGTGCCATGTAGAAGGATTTCCTGACTACTGTGGCGAAGTAATTATCAAAGGAGAGACTACTGTCCACCTGTGTCCCAAGCTCTCATCACACTTTCGGTGTTAAGTAGACTACCGCCTATGTGGTCGTTCATGGGTACAGAGTTTTTACCAAAAGAGATGACAATGCACTTTTTGGCATTGAGCTTGAGGCCATGGCTGTGACACCAGGCATCTGGCTCAGTGAGGCCCTTTTGTAGGATGTCCACATTATGAGTTTCGATTATGGCTCCTAGTTTGTGATCATCTGCGAATTTTGTTAGCCAAAGACCTTCTGTTTTAGCCTGTACTTCAGAGAAGTAGATACCAAACGGGAGAGGACCCAGGACTGAACCCTGTGGTACTCCACTTGTCACTGATCTGAAGTCAGATTTGGAGTCTGCTACTTTCACAGTGTGGGTTCTGTCAGTGAGCCAGTTGCCCATCTTGTGACATTGGGATTTATACCTTGTTTAGTGAGTTTATCTGTAATTCCAGAGTGGGGGATGGTGTTGAAAGCCTTGGAGAGATCTAGCTAGGCTGTGTGAACCACCTTACCCTCATCTACGGCTTTGGTGACCGCTTCAAAGAAGCATATCATCCAGATATACTTCTTTATTTTCTCTTTAGCACTGTGCAGTTGTGCCCCTTCTTGTTTTGTGACATCCCTCTTATTCTGCAATACTTGTCAGTCCCCCTAAATAATTCCCTTACTTCTTAACCATATCTCGTTTTGTTTTCTTTTATTTCTACCTTAGTTTTAAACTCCACTTTCATCTTACTCTCTCACTAGCTATACCTTCTGAAGAAATTTGTCTCCCTTAGCAACTCTTGAATAATTTCCACTACACATTCCTTAAATTCCTCTCTTTTTAACAGATAGTTGCAGTGCTAGTGTCTCATTTTTAATTCATTATCATAATTTTTTATCTTAGTAGTTGTTGGTGCATCATCTGAAATAGTTATTTGATATGTGCAAAGCCTTAAATTAAATGCACATTTCTGTGAAATATAATTTTGCTTAGTCTAGCCAAGTTATTACAACTTGGGGAATAATATACAAATTCTGTCCAGTTTCCTACTACTGAATTGATGTCTTCCATATCAAATATTTTCATAATTTTATTTCAGAAATCTATCCTCTTTTGTTATGTTTTCCTTTCTAGGTCCCCCGGATACATCCTCTCTGTTACAAATTAAGTTCCGTCCCCACCTATAAGTAATATTTCCTGCTTAAAGCTGATTATATCTCCCAAAAATTTCTTAAGCTCCATAATAGCAGTTTTAGATGGAATATAAATAAATGCCAGCATAATCCTTCTCCCTTGCCACTAACCCTTTACTACTAGAAATCTACCATTTTGTCCATCTTCTATCACTGTTGGAGTTCCTCTAGCAATTAGTACAAGTATTCCCCGTTTCTTGTGTCCCTGATAGTCTACTGAATGTCCATCCTGCAGTCCTTTCTTTATCAAATTCACATGCTCCATTTTTTCCAAATGTGTCTCCTGTAGGACTGCTGTTTGCACTCTACATTTCTTAACATAGTTCAATATTGTTATCTTTTTGTGTATACCTGTGAGGCCATTCATGTTTCAAAATAATATGGCTACTGTAACTATTATAAGTTATTATTCCCACCTATTATATATGACAGATTTTTTAAATGTAAAAACTGGAAGAAAAACCTAGCCAAGCTAGAGTTTTCTATAGTAGATGCCCATGAGATATATGCAAATGATCTCTGAAGGACACTTAGTGTTTCAGCTATATGGCTTCTGAATGTCCATGACTTTTACAATTTTTCTTTTTTTAAGTCTTTATGCATACATGCAGGCCAATAAAGCCAACCCCAACTAGCTGTGGACATTCAAGTTTTGGCCTTCTTTTGACCTTGTCAGCACAGCATAAGTGGCTGTTTGGCTATATTTTAGAAAGTCTTTAAACCTAGCTAATGTCCATATCCATTAAGGTGTCTGCAAAATATCCCAACCAACATCCAAACCAAAAAGTAAAAAGGTCACACAGACAAGCCAATGAGTAAAAACTACAGTTAAAAACTTGGTCAGGCTGGAGTTTTCATTGTGTTGTACCCTAAACCGTCTATAACAGAGGCTGATGAGATGTATGCAAATGACCCCTTAAGGACATTGAATGTTTCAGCTATATGGCTTCTGAATGTCCCTGCCTTTTTCTTTTTTCTTTTGGAGAAGGCCTCTAGCCTTCTCTTTCTGAGATGAGAAAGCTTTGAAGTGTTGTTAACCTATCCTTCTTCCTTAATGCAGTGCAGTAGCTAAGGTGCATAGAAGATGCCGTTAAGCTTTGAAAGTTGACAGGTTGGTCTGATCTGTGGCTGGATGTCCCATATAGCTTAAGGCTACTGCAACAGTTATGTATTTGAACAGCTGCTGTCACGGTAAATTTACTTAAACATCTGTACTTTTCTCTGATTTGCAGTGGGAGGAAAGCATTACTGGTTCATTTTCTTGCCTCTTGGCATGTCTGCTGCACCCAGAGTCCTTGCCAAATGCTTGTCTCCAGTAATAGCTTTTTTATAAAACAAAGAATGTTCCATGCTATCCTTACATCAATGACTGTCTCATTCAGGCAAATTCTTTGGTGGAGATGATAAAGGCATTTGATTTTATTTTGAACTGTTTCAGAGGTCTGTGTTCTCAGTCTTAAGAAGTCCAGCCTTCTTCCAACACGGAGCCTAGTCATGGAGTTGTTCCTGTAGACAAACCTTCAAAAGGGCTTCTTTCCAGACAATTTGGTCTTCTCTCACCATGTGATCTCAAAATGTCCTTTAGCAGGAGGTTGTTTCAGTCACAGAGTTTCTCAGGGTAATGGGTTATATGGCATCCTACATCCTGATGGTTTCCTTATTGCACTTGCACTTCATTAAACTTCAGTGGTAAAAACCAGTGGTGCTGGCGTACTCAGCCTTTACAAAGATCCCCTTTCTCTCTTGCATCATGAAGGTGATCTTATGGTGGCTAGAATTTCAGGGCAGCCCGATCCACTGTGACTCTCACTGAAGATTTCTCGGATATATCTTGGTAGGCCTAAGTGGGCATACCTCAAATTCAGGGGAAATGGGACCAAAGTATGGGGGGGGACGGGACATAAATATGAAAGAATGATGGTGATGGTCCTTGCCTGAAAGCTTTCGGAGAGGTATGGAAGCATGTGGTCCTCAAGGTCATGACAAACCATGCAACAGGCATCACTGAACATGGAGGAACTCACTCCTATCTATTGTGGAAGCTTGCCATGTAAATTTCAAATATTGCACAGATGCAAAGCATTGCTCTCACAGCAGTCTACATCCCCCTCCGAAGAAAATGCCCTGACAAGGCTAGGCAGATCTGCAGTAGACCATCTAAAATGGATGCTGAATAGGGGTGTCTTCCTAGATTTGCTCAAGATGTGGGATATGCAAGAAATTAGGTGTATTCTCTCTGGATTGGATAGATCTGTTTTTTTCTGCTTTCCGTTTGTTTGCAGATGATGCCCAGGGTTCTACAAAAGAGCAAGAAGGAAAGACTAAAACTAATCATTTTGTCTCCCTTTTGACCTAAACAACATTGGTTTCTCCTGCTACACAGCATAGTAAGGGGAAAATGGAAACTGCTGTTGCCTTTGTATGTGGATCTTATTTCACAAAACAGTGTCCCTTCTGCACTCCAATCTGAAAACACTAAAGCCGACAGCTTGGATGATTTCACATCAGTCCTAGCAAGTCACATGTAGTCTTATGAGAGAGAGGCTAGGAAAACGTATACAAAGGAGTCATGCCAGCAGAGTGGAAAAGATTCAGTTGCTGCTGCCTTTCAGAGACCAGGACCAAAACAAGGCAGAAATGGCAAAGGTCCTGGATTGCCTCTTTTGAATTGAATTTCTTATGTATCATTAAAAGGCCATATGTCTGCTATCACAGCTTGCCTACCAACGGATCCTCTTTTACTCTAAACCTTCTGATTAATGAGGTTCTACACCTTCGATTGCCTAAAAGAGAGATTGCACCACCATGTGATGTTAACTGCACCCAAGACAAAGTGACCCTAGCTCTTTTTGAGGCAGCTGCTTCCGCACCTCTGTAATTTTTATCATGGAAGACACTACTTTTAGTGACAGCCACATCTGCCAGAAGGATCTTGGAACTCCAAGCATCGATGTGCAGAGAACCCTTTCTGGTGTGCTACCAGAATCACATCTCCGCATGCTAATCCAACAGTGTTCATCCCTAACCTACAAAACAAAGGAGAGAGAATCCTGCATTTCTTGGGTGAGCACAGACAGCTGAGGTTCTATTGATACAGGACTGAAGGGTCCAGAAAGACGGACCAGCTGTTTGTTTCCTTAGCAAAGGGCATACTCCTTCCAAATTGCTATCACATTGCCTTTCTTTTTGCTACTCTGTATTTTAGAATCCGAGGAGGTTACTAGGCTAACAGCCATAGAGCCATTTTAAGCCTGGCCATTCATGCTTCAGTTTTCACATTTATCAATGCCCACAGACTGGAATGGCTTTGGTATACGCCTGTGCCTTAGGGCATCTGCAAGCTGCCCCTCTCCATAAGGGACACAGGCAACAAGCCAGGGAAGAATTTGCAATTTCCTATCCATTGGTCTAAATTGCATTTGAATAAGCTTGGGGAAGAGCTATGCTTCATATGGATGGGGAGCCTCTTCCAGAAAAGGAATAATATTTGAGACTCATACTTGTCCCTATTTTGTTTGTCACAGATAAGGTTTAGATCCTTAGACTGGTTAATTCTAGTGCTTGTTTTGCAAATATGTAGCAGTTCCATCAGGGCTGGATCAGAGCATGCCTTGTTGGTTAGGTATAGATTGCCCCTCTGTAGTCTGTAGGACAGGGACAGGGCTTTGAGGTAGACTGCACAGGACACATTATTTACACCCTGTATTCTTTTAGTGAGGAACCTCTGTGGCCACTAGCTGTTGCAAATGCGTAGTCAAGTACATGAAGGCGCGTTGTGCTCCAAAATGGGTCTAATTAAGTAGGAGTATAGTGGGACTATGGTGTCCTTAAAGGTGGATGCCATGCCCTTATTTATAAGTTGTGCCACATAGGATTTTATCAGCACCATGGACACATGGTAGTCAAAGTTTGTTACCGACAACCTGAATCCTTAAGTCCCTTACCACTAGGTCTTAGGGGAGTGCTATCTAGGATGTAATTTTCAGAGGTGATCATCTTCACCAAGGGTGTAGTCAGGCATTTTTTGCATTGAGCTTTAGGCCATGGCTATGGCACCAGTTATTTGTCTATGTCAAACCCTTCTGCAGGGTATCTACATCTTTCAGGGATTTTAATGATTTCACTCGGATTGCAGTCATCAACAGGTTTGGTTAGCCAAAAGGCACTCTTCATTTGCCTTGACTTCAGAGAACTATTTTCCAACAGGAAAGGCCCCAGTACTGAGCTCTGTGGGGGACAAGTCATAACTGGTCTCTTTTTGGAGGTGGCTTCCCCGACTCAGACTTCGTGTCCTGTCCATGAGCCATTTACCCATCGGGTGACATAGGGATTTATGTCTAAATTTGAGAGTTTTGTCTAATTCCTAAATGCCTTTGGCAGGCCAAGGTAGGCAGTATTTACTGTTTTGCCAACATCCATGTCTCTAGTGGCCTTCTTGAAGAAGCCACCAAGTTTAGTAGGCATGACCTACCTTTGACAAAGGATTTCTTCATATTAGTCATACTAGGACAGGTTCAGTGTTTTGAAGATTTCCTGTGTCTTTGTTTATCATGTCCACGGTAATTCTTTCCATGTTCTTGCATATAGGACTAGTCAAACTTATGGGCCTCTAGTTCCCTCAGTCTATTGATGATCCACCTTTGTGTAGAGGGTTGAGTGTTGCAGTCCTCTATTCCCTAGGGATGAAGCCTGCCAGGAGGCTGTGGTTGAACTGAGATTCTAGTGTGCCACGTGTTTCAAACTATTTAGGACACATCCTGGAATGTTATTAGGACCAATTGATGTGGTGTTTTTATCTTTGGAGAATGCAGTGAGGACCTGTTCTTTAGTGATAGTTGGGGGAGAAATGGTAGAGAGTATTTCATGGGGGTGATGGGGAATACTGGGTGAAATTGGAGCTAAATTTAATGGCCTGCAAATTTGCTGTATTCTTTGGTTTCACTGTTTAATTCCTACAAGACTTTTGGGTTTCTAATGCCATGACTGGAATGGAGCCCTTTACCAAGTCAAAGCACGATTAAAGTTTGTGAAATTAGTATTGTTTCAGACTTTGATGTTAGCCAAACGTGCTCTTCAAGCACCTGCAATGTGCCCAGAATTGACTCCTCCTGCAGTTCATATGGAGTTACATATGTCGGTAGCATATCTAAATACAACTGTAAATTCTTTGAAACCCATTGCTCCTACTACAATGTTTGGGTATCCTTCTTCCACATTGCCCTCATTTCTGCCTGAAAATCCTGGTATTTTATGACTTTGTATCTGTCTGTATGTAAGACACAGTAATCACTGTTGAACTGTGGGTAATTGGTAATAGGTGATGCCATGTGATATAAACTTCAACATTCTCTGTAATGCTTTGTAGCTCATGTTTCCTATGCTTCTCAACTACTTCAGTATTGTTATGTTTGCACAATTCCCAGTGCAACAGTCTTATCACATATTTATGCCTTTCAGTATACAGGCCCTCTGCCGTTAATGTATCTCACCTAGCAACAAGATGTGCGACTCTTTTATAGTTCTGTTTTACAAAACCTGCATTTGTGTGTTTCTCACACATGTTCTGTGGACTTTGTAAACCAATTTGTATGTAGTCCACTGTCCAGGGCTGTCAATATTAACTTCATCTTTTATTTTAAATTCACCTCTCTTTAACCATTCCTATGTCAGATCCTGATCGACATGATATTTTTTCAGAAGTTTTCTATACTTACAACTGTATTTATGCCTTTTCCACATTTCTTGCCTTCTCATCTGATTCTCACCCTTATATTCTTTCTTTTGTTTTTTGGCACATTCAGTTGCTGCCTGATTTTTATCTACTTCTAGTCTGATTTCTTTTTCCATTTGACACCGATATGCTTCTGCTAAACAAAGCAAGGAAGTCATCTTAGACTTGTTCTCCTCGTGTTTTGAAACTTTTACTATGTTTGGATCTTGTGAGGTCAGCAGAGATGTATGCAGTTCTATGATTACAGATCTATACGTAACAGTTTTGAAGACTCCCATACCTACTTCAGAATGAGGGATGTAATCTTTGTGTACACTGTTTTTTTATATATCATTTGATAAGCATGAAGAATTTTTCTTGTTTTCCTGTTCAAGTAGTTCAGTGCCTTTTGGAGTCAGTCAGTCACCCCAAAACTAAGTTGGAACAGGGAGAGCATATCGGTTTATATCTTGGACTTTGTTCATAGATGTCAGGGCTGTTTTTAGTATTAATTTCAGTCTTCTAAAATATTCTTTGCTGAGTTTTGTTTGCATTTGTTCATGTTTTATTGTTGATCCTTTATCAGTTCCCAAATATTTATACACTTCTTCCATTTCAAGTTCCTTAATATCACATTCCTGTCCCAGACTGATATTTTATTGGTGCTGCGGCTTTCCTGCTTTAAATTTTGCCTTTGCACATTAATCAAGACCAAATGACATTCATACATCATCTGAGAAAGTTTTGACATTTCCAGTTGTGCTCTCAGCACCTCATTTGATGAACTATACAGTTTTAAATCATCCACAAAAATAATATGGGAAGTCTTTTACACTTTGTTGATTTCTGGAAGTCAAATTAACCATGACCTAATCTGTTAAGTGCAATAGAAAAAGGCACAGCATGACCATCCATATAAAACAGGGTTTATTGCATTAAGCTTTCGAGTTGAAACTCTTTTTCAAGAATGAATCAATACATTAAAACCACAGAATAAATGTACAACACCAGCCAATTGCATAACATAACTCATAAACACATTATATAATTATGCAATTTATATAATGAATTAATTGACTAAACCTAGTTTAAAGACCTTCACTAAAAACAATAATCAACTTAATAGTAAAATGCTTCATTACAGCCTAAAAAACTTCATAAGGCAAATGTAGTATTCTAACTGACATATGCTTGTCTTAGTTTTAAAATAGGTTTGATACTGTTAGTTTTATTAAGCCCTGGGTAGACAGCAGATCTAAAAAAATGTGTCCATTTATATTCTACTCTTTCTGTGGCATTCACAATGTCCCCTCCCCTCTTATTCTTGCAAACTCTCTGCAGTATCCTAAATTTAAAGGTATGCTCATTTCCACAATGTAAAATATGCTTGCTAAGTGCATTTGTTTCAACCCCTCTTCTTATGTCATATAAGTGGGAGGCAATTCTCTCCTTAAATTTGCAGTTAGTTTTGCCAATATAAAAACATAAACATTTCTCAGTTAGCCAAATAAACTACATTTTCATTACTGCACGTCCCAAATGCCTTAAAAATAAAATTGGCTTGTGTTATATGATGTATAAATTTTATCTCAATATTAATGAACTTACAAAAAACACAATTATAGCAGGGGACTGTCCCCTTATCTATGTAGCTCTTCATTTCTACCAAAATCTTTATAACAGAGAAGCTGTTTAAGATTATTCTCTTTCTTGTATACAAAATAGGGCCTAACATTAACATCAGAACTAAAAACAGTCCAATTTCTTTTAATTATGGACTGAATCTGTGTAGAATGTCTATTATACTTCATCATATATCCTAGTTTATTAAATCCAGCTTCTCTCACAGAGCTATTATTCTGGGCATTATTGCTTTCTCTAAGTAAATATGGTTTGGCCAAACTAGGCCTTTTAGATCTAACATTTTCTGTATTCTTAGTTAATAAACCTCTATTCCGGTATATAATTTATACATCATCAGAAGGGAAGTTATTGGTCTGTAGTTTTTACGATGGCTTGCAGGTTCACTCTTGAGGAGTACCGTTTTTTCTGTTAACCAGGTTGATGCCCATTTGGGATGCTTATATAAATAGTTCTTATTCAGGGCTAAATCTTTGTGTAAAGATGTTAATATTTTTAGCTAGATGCTAGGTACTGCATCTGGGCCTGGGATTTTCCATTTATGAGCCTATCTTAATTTTGTTTGTTTCTTTGGCCATTACTTCATCCCATTTCATATCGTGTATATTTCAACTTCTTAGTGTGTCTCTTACTTTTATCCATTCAGCATCTTTATGTTATCCAGGGTCTTCGTAGCTATTTCTCCAAAATGTGTCTGTTTCTTCTTTTTTATTGGTGGTGTTTCCATACCTTTTGCTTTGTATCCCAATTCTCTATAAAAGTTTTTTTGCGTCATCAGTGAATTTCTTATTTTGCAATTTTCCTTTATATTTGTCTGCATATTTTCTTGGTTTTTTGCCTGTGCTGTTATCTTTAGTTTATTTTTTGCAGTAGTATACGCTAGATCCTGGTCCGTTAGGATACTGCACGTTGCTTTTATCACGTCTATCTTTTTGAGTATTTTTGTTGATCTTCTCCCTCTTCTATACTATTCTAACAGTGACACTTCTTGTCTTAACTGCTTTATAGTTTTCTCAGTTCGATATTTCCATGATGCATTTGATTTCTACCGTTCCTTTCCCTTACTGGCTTTGTTTTTGTGGTAAGCCTTATCTGTTATTAATTTAGCTACACTGTAATAGTTCCTATTTACTTATGTTATATCACGTGAATTTATGTTAATACTGTTGATTACTGTGTTCATTTGTTTTATCAGACTTCTAACATTTTGGGTCTTACTGACTTTTTGTAATCTAATTCTTTCATTGATCTTGGTGCATTTGGAGCTAAATGTGTTAGCCAACAAATTTGCTGCATCCTTCGGTTCAGTATAGGGAGTTACGTTTTAGTAAAACTAAAAGTAATAGCACAGAACAGCCATCTAGAGTTGTTCTTTCATCTTACCTTCATAGGAGACAAACAGCTGATCAGCTTTTCTAGTGTTTTGGCTAGGTAGCATCTGAGATTCCTGTTTACATCCAGAGATTAAAGAATTCTTTTTTCCTTGTTCTTTGGTTTTAGAAAGAAAACTGGGAGATTAATAGTCTGCCTTAAAGTAAACTGTGAAATGATTGTAGGCATAAAGGTATGATTTGTTCTAGAGTTGACTCACAATAAGTGCCTGTAACTCAGATACTGCTCTGACCTCTGCTAGAAGAGTAAGTAACGCTGTCTTCCGTGTTAAGAACCTCCTATCATTCTTGTGAGTAGGTTTGACTGGAGACTGAGTTAGCTTATCAAATGCAAAATTAAGATTTGAGGAAGGAGACGCATGTTTCTTAGATGGGTGAATATGTAAGACCTTTTTCATAAAGCTATTTTACTTGAGCATTGTTAGAAAGGGGGATCTAAAGGCTGATTAGCAGAAATGACCGACACTTGTACCTTGATAGAAGAGTACAACAAATCATTGGACAGTAATTCATACAAATAATCAAGCATCAGAGGCAACTAGGCCTGACTAGGAATCCTGGTTATTAAAATAGCACAAACAAAAAAAATCTTTTCCACTTGCACATATACAACTTCCTAGTTGCAGGTTTTCTCACCTCCTTTAGTACTTGTGCATGCCCTCAGAAAAAAAGATGCCTAAAAATATATTAAAATTCTATCATCCAGGGTGCTAGCTGAAGAGTTTCTAGGTTGAGGTTTATCGGTCTCTCCCTGCCATTTGTGAGTAAAGTCAGTCTGTGGGGAAACTTGTGGAAATTGTCTTTGCCCTAGGCCAGATTGAAGAGAACCACTGTTGCCTTGGCTGAAGAACTCTGGAAATTGGTGGAATGGGTGGAAAGGCGTATAGGAGCATTTCCGTTTATGGAAATGAAAAAAACATCTGACTTCAAGGGATAACTGCAAGGAGTTCTGGAGCAGAACTTCTCTAGTTATCTCTTGGAGAAGGCAAACAGATCTCTTTCAGGTGTTCCCCATAGGCAGATTTGGTCTTGGAAGATCCCATGCATGGGGATCTATCCTAGTCCTTCTTAGCTTGTCTGAAATGAGGATTTGCTCTGACGGAATGTATGAAGCTTGAAGAATCAGACCAAGTTGAATTGCTACCTCCCAGACCAGTCTCCGAAGAGAGTAGGATCTCATACCTCCTCATTTGTTTATGCACCACATCACTGTTGTATTGGTTGTGTACTTTGACCAGATATGATTCAAAGCCTTCAAAGCATTGATAACAGACAACATCTTCTTGACATTTTTGTGCCGTCTGTGTGCCGGATGCCACAGACCTTGTACTTTTACCCCTTTTGACACTGCATACCTTGCCAGGTCTGAAGCTTCTATGGTTACTGACTAGAAGGGGGTTAGAAGGGAAAATGGAAGACTTGGATTACACTCTATGTGGTCTACCCACTGTCAAGTCTCCCTCTCTACAAATTCAAGAACTGGAATATGAAAAGTCAGGAGGAGTAAATCTGGTGTCCCGAGTGATCTGAGGTACCACTGCATCTTCATGTGTATTCTAGCAAAGGATAGCATGGTAGTCACCAATGCCATGTACCTCAGAATCCTGAGAAAACCCCCTTGCAGGTATGAGTTTTATCTGTTTGACCCAACATGAGAAACACTCTGCTTTCTGACTGCTGGATTCAACCACAAACTTTCAGTATAAAAACTAGACAGAAATCATTCCATAGTTGATTAATAGTATATATCTGTAAAACAAACCATATAGCAAAAATGTTAGCAAGCTAGTCTTAGTACAGTGAGCTGTAGCATCGCCATGTTCATCAAAGTAGCATAAACAGTGATCTGCAAACTATACTGACAATAAATTAAATCTGAAAGTTGGCTTTTATCATCTAGATCTTCTCTTTCTTCTGCACAGTTTGTGTGTGAAGCAGATTCTTTCACCTTGAATTCTAATAACTAGAGACAATAAGCCTTCATAAGACACATTTTCTCCAACCAGATGGTCTTATCAGAAGTTAATGTTCTGCATAGTCTGTGTAGATTGACCTGACACATTCTCAAGAGAAAACCTAAGAAACAGTACATTCTGCATCTCTGCAGGCCCTGAGAGAATGAGCTTACTGTAAACTGCATTCTCTTTTCTTTATGAAATTGATATTTTATACTATATACTACAAAATGGAGGCTATATAAAATTATACTGGATACGCACTATCTCAGAGAGAGATCGGCATGCATTTCATCCCTCCCTAATCTAACAACTCTCACTGAATCCCCTAAAGCTAGATTAACATACAGATGTACAGTAGAGAGTCAATTATCCAAACGCAACCTTCCAAAGTTTTCAGGTAGGAAAAGTCATAAAACAAAGCACCACAGCACCAAAACAGGTAAAAAGACCACCATGCGAAGAAATCCACAAAATTCTTTATTTCTCTGACGTCTTGGCCAAACAGCCTTCAAAGGAAAAATCATAGTCTGAATATGTAAATGTTGTACGTATTCACTTGTGTGTGTTTTTTGAGCTTGTAGCCCATTCGTGTGTGAAAAATATTCTTCATTGTCTGTTGGAATTGCTGAATGGTTAAAAAGTGTATTCCCTGCGTGCAGAAAAAATAAGATTTTTAGAAAGTTTTTTATCTGGATCAATGTATATTTGATTATCTGAACTACACTAGGTCCCAGTTAGTTTGGGTAATCGACTCTCTACTGTATTATGCACTGAATAAACTAGTTTGTTATTATACAAAATTAAATCCTCATACCATTGGTACTAACTGCTATAGTATAGTTGGAATAAAAATGCAGTCTTTACTTCAGGCTTTTCTGCTTGTTGTTCTGTAGTTCCATCACATAACCTTGTCAAATGCAGTGATTGCATGATCAAAAAATGTATTGGAGTAAGCCTTTCTGCATTGTCCCAAGTCACTGCTGAGGTACTAGAAAAGCCACCCTAGAGTCTCTAGGTCCTTTGTGTGTCCCCATTAAATTAGTTGGCTTTCCAGACCTCCCTCCACTTCCCCCTGGATACAAGGCTGTTTGACAGGTTTAATGGTACATTCTTGCTGCTCTGTGAAGTCATTTTCTGTTTTGGTGTAATTGCAGTTTTAATGTCTGAATTTTTTATCAAATTGTACCCGAGATACAATTTCGTATATCTGAAGACAAAGGTATTACTTCTGAACTGTGTTTATTGCAATGGGGTTCTTCTTCTGCATTAATTATCTCAATGTATCTTCAGAAGTACAAAGAAGCAGAGTCACATTTTCTGTGTTATGTCTGCTGTTTTAATTAGTTTTAGTTGATCTAAAATAACTGTTTTACATTGTTTTGATGATTTTTGTCATTTTTCTTGATTTGATAAATTAGAAGGCTCATCTTCTGTCTGTCTGACTGCAACGTATGATCCCTCTCAATTTATTTTATTTATTTATTATTTATTTAACATTTGTTTGCAGGATAGTCTGACTGGACAATGTGTCCGTTTTCAGCGGAGTCCTGGGGAGAAAAACTCCATAAGTTTACTGAGAGAAGAAAAATTTACAAGAGACATTACAGAGTAGTAGCATACAGATTGTAGACTTTACAGCCATTAGTGTACAATAAGAGGATATTCCCCCTTTTGGTTGAAAATACAAGTGTACAAAAAATACAATGAGAGTAGATAAGAACCTAGTAGAGCATTGCAAGATATTTCACAATTGAATAAGAGTATATAAATGTTTAAGTTTCTATATATACATTCAAGCAAATATACATGTAAGAGTATACATTCATATATATGCATATACACATACATAAACACACACACACACACACACACACACACACACACACACACACACACACACACACACACACACACACACATGCACTCATATATAGGTTATTGCACGCACCTGGATAGGTATAGTTAGATGGTGTTTGTGTTGTCCAGGACAGATGGGGTGTAGAAACAGTGAGTGGACGACACTTCAGGGGGTCAATTACAGTTGCATAGATGGTTGGTGACGAGGTATGTTTTAAGTAGGCTTTTGAAGGAGGGTGTGGAGTTTTGTAATCTGAGGTCAGGGGGAAGGTTGTTCCATAGTTGGTTGGTGAAGAGGTATGTTTTAAGTAGGCTTTGAAGGCGGGTGTGGAGTTTTGTAGCCTCAGGTCAGGGGAAAGGTTGTTCCATAGTTTTGCTATTTAATGGGCAAATGGTGATTCCCCAGAGTTGTTTTTGCATGTGATGGTTTTGATTAAGGCTTTGTTGGAGGACCGAAGTTGTCTATATGAATTGTAGAAGTTCAGCATGCCAGTCGGGTTGGGGGGTTTTCTCGTGATAGTACAGAATTAGATGGGCTAGGCTGAGTTGATGATGGTACCTTAATAGGTTCGGAAATTCAAGCCAGTGCAAGGCTTGTAGGGAAAGGCAGTGGTAAGATTGTGATTTGGCATTGGTAGCAAATCTAGCGATTTTGTTGTAACAGATGGAAAGTTTAAGGTCAGTTTTGTAAAGATTAGTTAGAATTGGGGCTACATAAAGTAGAGTAGATAGGAAGTGGGTCCTGGCTATTGCAAATTCGAGATTCGGTGGTTAGATAACTTTTACAGCGATAGAGGGAACCTAGCTTTTTGTGGACTTTAGTGATGGTTGTTGATATGTGCTTTGTGAAGTTAAGTTTCTGGTCAATGGTAACTCCTAGGAGTTTAGCTTCAATGACAGGGGTGATTTGGGTTTTGCTGACTGAGAGTATACAGAAGGCAAGGTTGCTCATTTTATTATCAGTTTGAAGCAAAACCTCCACCAAACGCAAATCTTTTTAACGTTTGACCTGTTGACCTCTATTTAACTGTAATATTTTAATTGCATTAGTAAATATTTTGTGTTTTTCCTACACAAAATGCATTCATGTTTTAATATATCCTTGTAAATTCTTGCTTTTAGTATATCCTAGTAAAATCTGTAGCCAAGATTGTTGATAATGTAATGTACTGTGAAGGCCGTAACCCCATCAGTGGAAAACTCAGAGGCACTTTTCTCCCTGTCATTAACTCATATGGTGAAACTCTGATTTTACATTTGGAGATGCCCTTATTCCTATTAAAATAACTGGTGAATGCATAACCCAGTTGGGACCCTTTTCTCTACAAACTGTAGAGTGAGTCTGCCCTTTATAGTTCTGTTCATTCTTTCTAGCATTCCATTAGACTGTGGATGGCGTGGAACATGAAATCTTTGCTGTATTCCTAGCAGGTAACAAATTTCTTTCATAATCTTGACAAGTGAACTGTAGATTGTTATCCCATTCAATAATCTGAGGTCATCCCCATTGTGAAAAAAAAATTCTACAATGAAGATGTAGTCTTTGCTGAAATTGTTTGGTGGGAATTGCTTCCAGCCTAAGTCATTTAACTTTTTCAGCACCTCCGTATTGTCTACAAATATATTCTAGCTCTCTAGATAAATAGAAAGGGCTGTTACTACACAAGAACCATCACCGATAATATTTAGCTAATCTTTTCCATACTTTGTGATAGCATGCAGTGCTGCATCTAATTCAGCTCATTGAGCTGACATGTATCCTGGTAATTTAGTCATGTATGTCAGGGGCTCTGGTTTGCTGTCTGTGTGATCTGTAAATCCTGTGTAGAAGACATCTTTTTCATAAAATCTAGAAATAGCCGCATATACACATTTGCTACTGGAGTGGCACAGATATGCGAATGGTGAACATGGAGCTTTGTTTATTTGGTCTCCACAAGTATGTTGAGTTCTCTTCTACAACATATGTTATGACAAATAATATTTTTCTTTGATTTCTATAGCAATTGTGTTTCAAAGCTATAATCCATTTAGAATGTGTAGCTTGATTTACAGCTCTGTGCTTGTCTGAATACAGTAGTGTCTCAACTGTATGACATGATAATTGTACTATTATTGGAGAGAACTATGTAATAAATTCTGATTGCTGAATCCCCCATAAATAGGTAATAATGCTGTCATACAAGAATGTTACCCTTTACTGAATACAACTTCCTGTTAAAGAACGTAATAGTTCTCAGCTTGATTTGAATGCCATGTTGTAATGTATGCAGATACCTGTGAAGCAATGCAACATAAATAGCATTTTCCCTTGCTATTGCCTGTAAATGAAAAGGATACTTTGTGGGTGGTGTAATTAATTCACTAACTCCTGCAAGCTTCTGTTTGTGTTTCCACATCCATTTTTTTTTTTACCTCTTTTAGAGTTGTAACACTGGTAACCTTATATCACTCATTATATACAATGGATCTGCTTTAACTGCATAGTCCTCTATATATTCCCCGTTATAATTCATAACCACCCAAAACTTTTGCAAATCTTGAATAGTAGTAGGCTATGGAATTTTTTAAGACTGTACTCTTTCCTTGCATGGAACCTGTGGCTGTACTGTCACTCCCAAAAATGTGTTTGTTGTGTTAATTGCATCTTCTTGGCATTGACTTTAAAACCCACACTTTGTAAGGCTTGTAAAACGCCATGCAGTATCTGTAAATGCTTTTCTTGTTTGTATTGATAAATCATGTACGTATTGTACTACTATATTACCATATTTTAATGGTCTTAACACTCATGCCAATGTCTGAGGAAAAACAACTAGGGAATTTACAAAAACATAGGCAAGCATTACGGTACTGGTTATCCTCAAAGGTAAAAGCAATTTTTTTTTTATAGTAAAAAAAAGTTTTGCGAAATCTGTAAGTATAAACTATTTACTCTGTGGGTCTAACCTAACTGCTGTTTCCAATGTACCAGGTATAACATATGTTCTGAGTACTGTACTAATTATTTACTAGTCTCAAATCCAGTACTAGTCCAGAATAGCCATTTTTTTTTTCTTTACTGGCCACATGAATGAGTTTGATGGACTTGACCCTTTTACTTTGCCTTTTTCTTCCCAGTCTGTAATACATTTATAAATGCCCTCTGTTGCTTCTTTTGGAATGGAATATTTTTTGATAAGGTGGTAATTTATCGTAGGATGTTACTAGGCTAACAGCCTCAGGGCCCTTACAAGCCTAGCCAAGTTCAACCAGTGTTCCCAAGGGTATCTTTATCAAGCAAACACTGAAATCAGCACCTATTGCTCCTTTCTAAGAGGGACACAGATGGAACCCCCTAAGTGAATTTACAGTTACCAATCCAGTCATCCAAAGTGTGCTTAAATAGGACCAAATGAGGGGCTTTAACATGAATAGGAAGCTTGTTACAAAGGTGTGGCAACCTCTGTGAGGCAAATCTCTCTCTCCAGTAAGATCTGTTGATGTCACATACCAGGTTAAGGTCCTTTGAACAAGTGACCCGTGTGCCATTCAATTTTCAAATGTAAAGCCTTTCCATTAAAGTTGGGTCAGAGAATGGTCTATATGAAAAGCACAAGTCGAGTCTGAGCAATCTCTACAACACAGAGTAAAGTGACAGTGATTTCTCTCTGTTCTGATAATACAGATCTTGAAGACCCTGAATGTTCTTTGTAAGGAACCTTTGTGGTTCCTTCAGTTGCTGCAAGGTGTTTTGAAAGGAACACATCAAAGGGAGCATTGTACTCTGTTATTCACCTGATGAGGAAAGAGTACAGGGGAGTTTAATCTCTTTTTTTCCTGGAGGCAATGCCTTTGCTTATGAGATGAGCAATATAAAATGCCCTCCTTACCAATGTGGAGACATGGTGATCGAAGTTAAGGTTGCTGTCAACCTGGTACCCAGCTCTCTCACCACTGACTGTGTGCTTAGGGTATTGCTGTTGATGTGGTGGTTTGCAGGAACATCACCTTTGCCAAAGGGGTTGATAATACATTTTTTTGCGTTAAGTTTAAGGCCATGACTTTGGCACCAGTCATTAGTCTGCGTAAGACCTTCTTGCAGGATGTTGACATCACTAAGGGTTTCAATGATAGATCCCAGTTTGCAGTCATTAGCAAACTTTGTCAGCCACAGTCCTTTAGTTTAGTTTAGCCTGTGCATCAGAGAAGTAGATTCTGATTAGTAAGGGTCCCAGAACCAACCCCTGTGGAACACCACTAGTTATAGGTCTGCTGGAGGAGGTGGACTTCCCTGTTTTGATGGTATGAGTTCTGTCAGTGAGGTTGTTTAAAACCCACCAGACAATCTATGGGTTGATACCCAGCTGGGGTGAGTTTATCAGTGATGCCTGAGTGGAGGATTGTGTCTAAGGCCTTGGCCAAGTCTAGGTAGGCCGTATGCACAGACTTGCCCTCGTCTAGGGCTTTGGTGACTGCCTTGAAGTCCACCAAGTTTAACAGGCATGATCTACCCTTGACAAAGCCAAACTGGGTAGGGCCAAGCATTTGGAGAGTTCCTATATCTTTGTTAATAAGGTCCATGATGATTTGTTCCATGACCTTGCAGATAAGGCTGGTCAGGCTAAGGAGACCGTAGTTCCTGGGGTCCATGGATGCACCCCCTTTGTGCAAAGGGATGATGGTAGCTGTTTTCCATTCTGTCAGTGCTTAGGCTGTGATTGAAAAGCATGTTCAATGGTGATGCTAGTTCCTGTTTTAACCCATGTAGAGCACAGCCAGGGATTGTTGTCTGGTCCCATAGGGTCTGTGTTTTTGGCTTTGGAGAGGGGATTTAGCGTGTTCTGCCCAACTAGCCCAGAATTTGTTTGGTCTTTATAGCAACTGATTTTTAAACACCGTACTTTATCTACACAATTATTGTACACAGCATTTTACAAATTTCTTTTACACTGCCATGCACACACTGTGCTGCATCATTGTTTCTCCTCAAAATTTTGTTATTGAATTCTAATACCACTCCCACTTCTGAAAATACAGCCATATCCAGCATGGTGCTGTCACACTAAGCATGCAACAAGAATTTTACAGTTATCCTGTTTTCCCCAGGATGATTAGTTCTGTTTAGAAATCCGATTTCAGTAGGTTCGCTGCTTACTGCTGTAACATTTGACCGTTCATCTCCTGACAATATCATAATACTTGTCCTTTTGTATGGGGTTCTGTTAGTCACTGAAACAGATGTGCCTGTATTGATGCACGAACATTATTCCGTAGCTCCTTTCTACTAGGCAATGAAATGTACTGTTTGCCATGCCATCCCTTCCTACTTTAAAAGATATCTGATAAATATGTAGTTTGGTGCTGGACTGCCACACCCGTCATAGATATTCAGAAAATCATTTTTTATGAAACTGCTAACAGCAGCAACGAGCTGTTGTAAGCATTTCTCCTGTATTTTGCCCTGAAATCTGTGTTGTTTATGTTGGTATTGGTTGTATTAGACTGAAGTACCTGCAGGAGTACTGTCAATTCCTGCCCTTTTGCATCTCCAGTGGTGTAATATTTGCACTGGCTTTTGAAGACAACAAGCTGCAATCAAGTACCCTTTGACTAAGAGCTGAAGAAACTGTTGCTACTGTTTTTGTTTCAGTCTTTGGATTTTCTGATTTAGAATAAGATAACTCATACTGAGGACTGTTGGGTGATCTTTCTGTAACCTCACTTACCACAGATTGCTCTGACTTCCTGACCTGTGTGTTTTTAGCTGGAACCATTGCTATTTGTTCATCAATGCCAGCTGCAATATGATTATTCTACTATGTCCAGTACTTTAGATACTGTTTGTTGGCATGACCAGCTTTTTGTTAAAATAAAATTCAGTTGTAGGTCTGTGGTCTCCTGTAGTTGCATTACTTGCATTTTATTTACCAACTGCCACGTATGTCTCTTAAAGTATTAAATTACTTGCATCTAATGCCCATAAGAGCTGCTTCTGTCTTAATTACTAAACATACTGCTTCCTCTTTTGTCTTTGCTGTAGCAATTGCAATTACTTTAACAGCTGTATATAGACAGTCAGATTCAGTAAAGCCTACACTGTCTGTTTACCCCATGTGAGTAGAGCGGCACGAATCTCAAACTGTAGCAAACTGCTTTGGCTTCAGTAAGTGGCTGTATATTGTGTGTAGAGCCGCACAAACAAGGCAAACACCATGGCATGCTAATTACAGCATAAGCAGCTGAACTGTATGTTAATCAACCAATCCAAGATGGAGGAGCTGTTCAATGAGCTATAAAGCAACCATGTAGACTCAGTGCTGCTTTTCCCTGTAAATTCCAAAACCTTTTGGAATGCAGCCATGGAAAGGAGTCTAAACAGAAACCATGTTAGGTGCTGTTGCTTTAATTCATATGTATGTGCAATACGCTGAAGTCTATGCTGCTAATAGAACGAGGCAGGCCAAGAAAGAGAAGAGTTTTCAGACCCCTGGTTAACTTATCACAGTCTACATGATGTGGAAATTGTATAGCCCTACAGGGTGGATAGCGAACACACTACAGGAACTCTGCAACCTTTGCCGTTGTCAACTTGGAGCCAGGGCAAACTGAGGGGAAACCATCCCAGTGGAGACAAAGGTATGTGTAACACTTAGAATTTTAGCTACAGGTACCTTTCAGAGACAAACAGGGGACATGCAGGGAGTGTCACGGGCATCAGGATCCAGGATCTTCCGTCAGTTCTTGAATGCTGTGTTCCACCATGCCAGTGACCACATATATTTTCCCCATACTCCTGAGAATACGGAAGAAATATGCAGGAGTTGTACCCTGTAGCTCACTACCCTGACGTATTGGGTGCCGTAGATTGTACACACACAGAAATTAAGGCACCACCTGGGAAACAGGGAAGGCTGTATATAAATAGAAAGAGCTTCCATTCTAACTGCCAAGTCATGTATAATGTTAATGGAATCATCTTGAATGTGTGTGCTGGCAACCCAGGCAGTTACCATGACTCGCATATCTGACACAACTTCCAACTGTATCAGGTATTCACTAGGGAGGATATTCGACAGGGTCATTTACTGCGGGATGCAGGTTATGCACTGGAACTGTGGCTGACGACGCCCAGCAGAAATGCACACACACATGCTGAAGAAAGCCGTAATGAGGCAAACACAAAAAACAGAAATATCATAGAGTGTGTGTGTGTGGGCTGTTGAAGTAATTGCTTGGTACCTAGATACATCTGGAGGAGCCCTGCAGTACAATCCACGTACATGTACTGAAATATTTGTGTACCATGCTACACAACATCATCCTAAGAAGACAGCTTTAGCAGGATATGCAAGGGGAAGGGGTGCACATCCCACAACCAGTGGCAAGGTCATCACAGCCACACTCAGGTGAGGAGTCAGAGGGGGGAACCAACAGCTGCTGTGAGTGTAGGCAGACGTAGTTGTGCCCAACATGCCCTCGCATTGGCTAAGAGACGACACATAGCACATTCCCTCTCTATCTGAGGGGCTAAAACCTTCCTCCTGTGCACATACATGTAGTAACATTGATGCCAGGCAACACTCACAACCTTTACCTACCCAGGGAATGGCTGTGTACTGCTAGCATCAGATAGTCAGTCCTGAACAAAAACTGTTGCAACTGCTAGATTTACATGGTAAGTGCTGAACCAGGAGTGTATTGGGTAGTAATGCGAATAGCTGGCATATCCTTGCATGTTGTTACTTGGTAGTGTAAGCAAATAAAAGGTGGGTGATTTGTACAAAAATGACTTTTAACATGTGACAGCTGAGACTTATTTGACTTATTTGTGCCCATTATTAAGTAATAGGCCTCAGACATCAGAGTCACACAGTTATACCTCTCAAAAGCGGTGATGGTCACCGAATACCCTCTTTTTAGCAACATATGTTTGTACTGGAAAATCATTAGAGAGAGAAGTTAGAAAGTAATGAGACACATTTCAGTTTCAGACTTCACAACCCTCACAAAATCATTAACAGTACTAATGCAAAAACAAGTGTGATGCTATCAACTGTCTTAACTTTCTAAGACCAATATAAGTGAAAGGTACAATTACCATTTCAACATCACAAATGCAGATATTCTAAGCACTAAGTCAGCTATGCACCCTGAGCATCAGACACGCAGCTTATGTATCCCTGTATCCAAAGGATAGAAAACAGGGATATGTGACACAGTTATCACTTGCACAGGGTATTGTGTGGGGGGCATGAAGCCTAGGCTGACACAAAAGGTTGGTGAGTGTGTATGAGTAAGAAAGAGAAGCAGGCAGACATTTGGATAAAGTAACAAATAGCCAGTGAGACAAAATGAGTTTTAAGCTTCACAGCTGAACCATGTAACTATTGTGTGTGTGTGTGTGTGTGTGTGTGTGTGTGTGTGTGTGTGTGTGTGTGTGTGTGTGTGTGTGTGTCTGGGTCCTTCATGTAAAATTGATAGGTGAGTGTCTGCATAAACACAGCCAAGCTCTCTACTAGCTCTGAATCTTGGTATGTTGGATAGGTGTGAGCCATGCATGGAAGAGGTGGCAGTTCATCGTTGTCATACCTGACCATGATAACTGGCTCTGTCAGGAGTTCCACTGGCAAGTCCATGCCCGTGGTCAGATGCACTGCTGCTACCTGAACTTGACTGATGTCTGCTGCATGAGCTCCCCTCACGAGGACACTCAGGACCACGACCCCATGTCCTGCCATGTTTGAGTGTAGAAGGTTAAGTACTGCCACTATTGGAGTGTGATCGGGCATGGCCACGTTGGCTAACAGCAGATATGGCTAACCTGCACCCACGAGGATGTTGTCCACCTCCCAGCAGATATTCAATCACAGACCTTGCCTGTTTCAATGTGTCATTCATCCGATGTATTGAATCGGCAACACCGTGGAGGCAGTCACATATGTCAGCCTGTGCCACATCTGCAACCCTAAGCATTTCTTTGGAAGACCTATGAGAACATGTGTGCCTCCATGATGGCCCTAAGCATACGTTGAATGTAACAGGAAGAGACACCTGGATCAGGTGGAGGATGGACAGTAGGCCTCCTCGGCGCAGACCTAACAACCCTCCTGTGTGGCACCTCACCCACATTTGGCTATGGCCAGAGTCAACAATCAATGAAGCTGCAGTAACCACACTTCCCTGATTGATTGTCTCACCTTCCACCTGTCCAATATCTGAGTGCTCACTGGAATGGGTAGGCGTAGGCATACTGGCTGTGTCTGATGGAATTGCAGGGGACGGCTATATGCCAACCTCATTGTCAGATTCAACCTCTGCACCCCCTGATTGTGCCTCTGTTTGGCCACCATCATCATCAGAGTCTGCTGATACTCTGATATCAGGTAGCAGATGTTCCACACTTTCACTGTCAGGAACACCTGTGATAATAGGCAACAAACACATCAAAAAATGAATACCTCAACTACTGTAAACCAGTATATGCTAACAAACTAACAGTGGTGCCACTATTACAGACAGTGCAGCAATACATGCAACAGTCCTGACACCAACATCACACATTAAGTATTTCTTTGAACAGCTCATCAGTACTAACATAATAATGTTTGGCTTACGATGTGCAGATGATAGTATGCTCCTTATGCTGGATGGTCCTGGAAGAAGTTAAGCAAAAGGTAAGGACACCATCATCACAACTAACAGTAACACAGGGGTTAAAACTTTTTGCCCTCTGTATCCATTAACTATACTTTCAACAAGAACATGGATGACAAGTCCCTTCTAAGCCCCCTGTGTAAGCAGTCAGAATGTGTTGTTAACTATAGCAATCTACAATCCCCCACAACCAATTTTTTGTTAAACAGAATTAATTTATTGATGTAAATATTTTACTGTATAAGAGTATTTAACAATGGAGGTACATAAGCCTACCTGAAAGCTCCTTCTGGGACATGTTTGCTGTCCCTGAAACAGTAGCACCAGTGTCAAGGGCATGCTGTTTTGCACTTTCCTGAGAGCTGTCTGGATCCCTGATAGTAGACAGGAACTCTTCATTTGCTGTTAGTGGTAGCTCTGTAGCAGGCCCCCCTGGTACCCATCTGATCACGGACCACTGCAGCTACTCTCTGTGTTTATGAGATCATGTCAACGGCCCCTTGGTGCACCTGATCATGTGTCCTGATGTGGCCGCCTACTGCATTCACATCTGCAACTATCTGCTGCCAAATTTGCATTCTGCCTGACATATATCCACATCCCCCCTCAAGCAGAAAGGCATCATGTCGCCTGAAAGCTTTCACAATGATCTGATTCTCAGGGTCACTGAAAGGTGGTTTTCGGGGATTGAGACACCTGGGTGCCATAGTCCTAGGTGTCCTAAAACACAACAGAAGGATACTACACATAAGTACCACATAATTAAAAAATACTTCCTATTCCCGGATAAAACATAAAAGGTAGCATTTCAGTATTACCCACTGGAGAAGCATAAAACAGTCTAGAGTTTTGAAATATGAACAACAGGAATTGTATGGTTGTAACATATTACATTCACACACACAGCAAGGCTGGATG
Organism: Protopterus annectens; assembly: GCF_019279795.1. NCBI lineage: Eukaryota > Metazoa > Chordata > Ceratodontiformes > Protopteridae > Protopterus > Protopterus annectens. Next base: position 1,071,644,231 of record NC_056737.1, read on the forward strand.
CAGAACAAGGGAGAGTAACAATAGCAAAGTATTCTTATTTATGCCAAAAAAGAAATGTAGCTTTTTCCCCACCCCCAAAAGAACAGGCAAGTGATGCATTTTGCTAACAAACCATCAGTGAAATGCTAAAAATGCTATCAGATATACTGTTCCCGAAACGCGTGTACAGATTTAATACAGAACATTCCATTTAAGCTATTGCAAATCATGTATACCTGTGAAATGCCCTGACAGACATGCCCATGCTATCAGTACACTTCTGAGTAATGCATACAGATAACAGTAGCATTTGCTAATTATTATATTATATAAATATGAAACAGATTTTTCTTAAATGGTATTTCAGCATCTGCAGTATTTAGTTGAAAAATGTAAGTGTACCTTCTCAAGTTGAGTAGTCTTATCTGCAGATAGATCCCAAAATAATAGCCTCTTCTGTTTTCTCACCATAACTAAGTCTCCTCATCTTCAGGTTCCCTAGCTACATGGTTGCCTTTTATGGTGTAGATTCAGGGCCGTTAACATGGTGAAGATGCAGATGAGGTATGAACTCATTAGAATTGCTGAATCCCAAATGTTTGGCTCCATGTAGCTGATTTAAACATAGTGCAGGCTCTCCCTCAAGTGTTTGTTGCTAATGGATTGTAACTGTGAATGATTACTGGTATAACAACAACAGTTCAAACTCCCTTACCTCCAGTGGGTATGTCAGCCAGGTTAGACTTGCAAAGTGTAGAAGTAATTGTATCAAGGCTTTAAATGTAAGTAAGCTGCACACATTTCACAGTTTTTTGTTCATTAACATCCAACCTCCTCTTCATTTCCTGACAACTATATATTATTGCCATTTCATATCCTCACACAGGTTTTCAGGACAGTGATGCAAAATGCCTTACAGCCTGAATGTCTCAGATTACTACTCAGATAAGATAAAAATGAGCAGCAAACACAGAGAGATAAGACAGAGCTGCATTTCTGTAAATGATGGTCTTAAATGGTTGTGTGATCACTCAGTGCACTACTGCCGAAATGTATACATGTACATTAAAGTGGTTTCTTAATACTGTGGATGGTCTTGCAGTTGGTTGTATGCAGAATGATTTCAATTCCCTGCTGCAAAGCTGTTTGTGTGACAAAGGGGGGTAAGGCACCCTTACTGTGCTCTGAAGGTTCATTGGAGTGAGAGTTCAAATCCAAACCTATGCACAAATATGTCATGTGTACTAACAAACATTTTGTACTGTTTATATCATAGATTGGTTTTCTTCATTTCAACTAATTTTCCCTTTTATTTATTTATTTTTATTGGGCCACTGTTTGCATGGTGCGTGGCTTAGTGCAAACAAGGGAAATGGAGAATACCAATGTCATGTTTGTCTTTGCTTACCTCGTTTGAATGGCGGTTAGCAGTGCGCATACCCAGACTGGTGGACCACACTGGAAGCAGACGGAACACCTGCAGACAGGGCATCTGTAAAAGTGAAAAGGTCAAAAAGAATGCAGTGTTGCAATTTTTGCTTACCATCGACATTGAGCTGTGGTTAGCAAGCTGACCCAACAGCTGCAGTCATCGACCACCTGCAGACAGAAAGCAGACAGCCAATAAATGAAAATGGATATATTCAATTAATTCATTTGGGCACCACGCAGACATGCTAAGTGGCTCTGTGAGGTGGTTAAGACAGAAAACATAAGAATTAGTAGGAATATATGAAAATGTTATGTAACCACTACTGCGGCAGCAGGAGTAAGTGTAAGGCTGGAGTACAGATGGTCCTGGATTCTAGTATAGGGTGTGCAACCTATTTTTACTATTGTGACAGTGTAGTTTATAGCAATGAACTGTGAAATAGACTAGTACTATTTCAACATTCTTGTGGCAACAGGTGTAAGTGAAGGACTGCCATACACATGCTCCTAGGTTCTAATACAGGACAGTCCAGACATTTTTACGGTTGTTCCATTTATCATTGTATTAACTCTCACTTTTAACAGTTTAGATAGTGGAGCTGATATGAATTATATGTATGAGACACCCTTATGTGTTTTTAGATGTATGACTGAGGGTCTACTGTGTACTGTATTTTTGTAAGTGTAATTCTGCTATCTGGACTTGGATGACCTTCATAATTAAATAAGACACAAGCACAAATAGATCTGTATACAAGAATATTGTCAGGTCACACACATATATGTGTAACACCTCAAACTGTGAGCTGTATTTAATAATGATTCCCATCTATGTCTGATCAACACTTTTTCTTTAGTAAAGATGTTAAATCAACATTGTGGAGAAAAATGTTTTGTCCCTTATGCCAAGGTTTGAATCCCACACTTTAAAAATCAATTTTATCAGTGTATAAAGCCAAAAAGAAATGTGTCGGGTCATGAAACTTATGCCCCCAGTGCATGTCTGCAATCTTAACTCACCTAAGAATTACTTTCCAATTTCCATTACATATTTTTCAAGTTATGTCACCAGACTCCCCTCAAACTAAGGTCAAGAGTCAGATTAATCCTCCTTTTTCAAATATTTATGCTCTCCGTGCTTTTCAATTCTGCGCTTCGTTTAACATCGAGCAAACGAGGTTGGCATAGTTGCTCTGGTTTGTGTACTACCGGTAAACACATTAACTGGAATTGTCGGGAAAGTATCATTTTCCATTGTTCTAGTTCGGGTGTTAGACATGGCTGGATTTAGAGGGGAAAGCTACCCAGTTAATGGCAAAGAGGTGAGGAGTCTGGGAGTCCAGTATATTTACTGGACTCCTGGTAAAGTGCCACAGCCAAAGGCTTCTGCAAGGGAACTATTCTATCTCCCAGTACAAGTCTGAGGCGTGGAGTAGTTTGGCTCAGGCTGTATCCAGTGCTACTGGCATCCCACGCACTGGAGAACAATGTAGGTATGATTTTAGAGACCCACACAGGTGCAGAAGGAATACCCTCAACCCTTGGTTGACTGAATTTGACACTTTGGGCATACCACAGCTTTGTAAATATGACAATAAGAGAGTATTTGTAATACTTAGAAAGCTAAATATAGGCAAGACTGTATGCATAATGCTCTTCTGTTCTTGTGCCAGGTATTGCTGACATGAGAGTTCAATCGACATGCTCATGCGGCTCGAGTGGAGAGACTAAGGGAAGCAAGTGGTATGTATGCATTACAAGAGAAGTGTTATTGTAACTTTAAAAGTTAGATTGATTTTTTTTTTTATAGAGTTGTAGCAAATTGAGCATGCATATCCTAACTGTAGGAGCAGGCACACATGCATTAGTCTATAGCACAGACCAACTTTAGGTGTCAAGTATAAGACTGTAGTCAGAGGTTCTGGGTTCAAATACACAAGTCACAACTATACTGTACTGCATTTCTTTAATAATATTTACATTAAATTAAACTCTGTACAAATGGCATAAATGCTCTGATGTTAAATGTAATCTTTATAATTGGAACATGCATATGTGCGATATATACACATTTCAAGGATTACTTTCAGCAATCTGTAGGTATAGTGTAATTGTTAGGAAGTAAACTTAAATGTAATACTTCAGATAAAGTAGTTTTATAATTATGTTAATGCATTGTATGTCACATGATGGTACTAATTTTATTTTTTTTTTCTCTCACCCCAGCCCTTCTCTCGCTTTTTTTTTTTTCTATTATGTGTTGTCAAAATGTCTCCATGTCATCCATGTGTACCAAATCACTAAATGCTACACAGCACAGTGAGGTAGGCCAGACCCAGAGGATCAGCCTGTCCCCGCTCCACCGGCTCCAGCACTGAAAACTAGTACGTCTTAGACCCAACCTGGCAGCATTGCCTCTGCACTAACTGTGCCCTCAGGTAGTACTGCCTCAGCTGCTGGTGTAGTGGTACCCTCAGGGAGCAGTGGCAGAGGTGGGGATTACATCACCCACTAGGAGATGCCAGGGTTGATGAGTAGGGTTGTGCACCACACCAGTGGTGTATGCCTATGCTGAATGGAGAGGCTGTTCTCCCTCATGGTACATAGGAGGAGAAGATGTCAGGCACTCCAGCCACCAACGGAGTAAGGGGACATTGATGACAATCCAGTGGGTGAGGACTTGATTCTCATAGTCTCCATATTTGATGGGTATGAGTATGTGTTGTCCCTTCCCTCCCCCCAGTCATGGTGTTCCCCAATCTTTTGTGTCCCTCACCATTCCTGTGTCTTGTTTGTATTTGCCTTCTCACCTACCCAAACTTACCTGAACCCAGAAATACCTGTGTCCTTTACTCAGCATTCCTCTCTTACTGAATTACAAAAAAATAGGCAACTGTCCCAGAAAAAAAATTGTCCCATATATAGCTCTCAATTTCGCACACGTCATCTTGACACACATGATTCGGTCCATTTGGCTATGCAACATGATTATGTTGATGTTCTTCGTGTTTCACTGTTGCAGTCATAACTGTAGGGTGTTCCTGCCAGCAGGCAGCCCGAGGTCGGCCAGAATTCCAAAGTCTGGGTCTGGCGTCGGCTGTACCAGCAAGTACCCTGACGTCAGAACGCAGAGATATAAAGCTGACAGCCGACACCATCTTCTCCAGTCTTTCTTGCCGTGCGGTGGAAAGCAGCTCGCAAGTCGTTGGTTGGCGCATTCAGGACAACGTGCTTTGATTGTCGTCGGCCCGAAGCTTTCTACTTCTCTTCTCAAGCTAAGTACCCCGTTGGGGAAACTTTCTTCTTGCTCCTCCGATGTCAGAAAAAGTTAATAATTGTATATCGTGTGGGAAACAAATACCTCATAAAGATTTCCACTCTTACTGTCTACCTTGCTTAGGCCCTGACCACGATGTTTCTTGCTGTCGGTTCTGTGCCAGGTTTAATTCTCGCACTATCAAGTGTAGGTACGATTGGGCCTTGAATTATTTCGGTAGACGATTCAATTATAGGATGTCGTCGGATACTTTTACCGACAACTGGAATTCAAAAGAAACGCAAGGACAAGGATAGGCCTCCGAGGTCCAAACAAGATACTTTGCAGCCGGGGCCAGCTTCGGGTTCGCGGTAGTCAGTGAGGCGCTTTTGCAGCCCCTGTCGTCCGCCACTTCGGAACCGATGGCCGACACGGACTCCCATGGGGAGCCTTCTAGGCCTAGTATTTTATCTGCTGCAGGACCTTAGGACGTTGCTCCTTCAGATGGGTCCGGAACCGCTGTGCAGGTACCGGCTTCTGAGGGGGTTTTCAGGCCTTCTCATATCACTATTTCTACAAAGACAAAGGCAAAGTCAGAGACTCCTGTTTAAACCAAGGATTTCTTCTCAAGCTTCCTCGGATACAGCTCCCAAGTCCCAGAAGCAATTACTACGGATGGCTGAAGATTTACTGACAATGATTAGGGGTTCTCACCCTCCTCCAGAAAAAAGGCCTAGACAGGATATTCCTTATGATTCATCTGATCAGGCTTCTGTGTCTTCTGTCTCTTCCTCTGACCAGGATTATTCTTTTCCTCCTTATGAGGATTCTGATGCAGAGGACTCTATTCCCTCTGCTTCTCCCCCTGAAGATTTCTCTTTTGGGGAAACCTTACATGAGATGAGGGAGCATTTTCATTGGGAAGGTCAGGATTATTCTTCTTCCAAGAAGAGACTTAGGGAATTTCTCCTTCTCCCTCAACACAGACCTTTGGCTATTCCTCCTGTACTTAATATTGTGGATGATGCTTTTTCTGAAGCTAACCTGAATCCTGATTCCTTGCCGCCTGCTCCTTCTAAGCCTGATGGATTTTACAGAGTCCCTGACTCCCATCAATTCTTATTTAAGAACCCTTCTGCTGATCCTGAAACCATTTCTCAGGGTTCTAGGGCTGCTAAGGCCGCTTCATCTAAAAATCATATTCCCTCTGAAAAGGATTCTCGTGCCTTGGACAGGTGGGGCAAAAAAGGTTTACACTTCTGCTACTCTTTCTATTAGAGCTTTAAATTGCCAGTTTCACATGTTCAAGTATCAGCAATTTCTTTTGTCTGTTTTAAAGCAAAGGCTCTCTACCTTTCCTGCATGTGCAGAGGACAAGGAATTACAGGATGTATTGCATGCAACTGAACAAGTTAGCAAACATAGTTTACATTGTGGTTTTGATGCCTTGGAAGCTTCTTGCAGGGCCGCAGCCTCTGGTACTGTTATCAGGAGACATGCTTGACTTCGTGAGCAGAATTTACCTGAGCAGGTTAAGGCTAAACTGTTAGATGCCCCTGTTCAGCATGATGTATTATTTGGATCCAAGGCTGATGAGGTTATTAAAAAGATGGAAGAAAAAGCAAAATCTATGCAGACTGTTAAAGATTTTTTACAAGTTCAGCCTCCTAGATTTTCTAGAAATTGGCCCTCCAAAAATTGGTCCTTTCCCACGTCTGACAGGTCTCAAAGGGGAAGATATAGACGCTCCAGAGGTCGGGCGCAGGCTCAGGCCTCTTACAGGTCAAGACAATGGACTGCTTCTTCACCTAGAAGGGGAGAAGACAGACCTCAATCACAAAAGAAGCAGACCCAATGACTCTCTCCGTTGGGCTACATGTCCTCCTTGCTTGGAAGCCCCTCTCGGAGGAAAACTTTCTCTTTTCTACCAAAATTGGATTCATATTACCCAGGACAAATGGGTTTTAGACGTGATTTTAAGAGGCTACAAATTCCACTTTCATACTCTGCCAAGGTGTTCGGGTTGGCCGGATCTGCCAAAACATCAATGGTCAGAGGCCTTAAATCAAGTGGACGCTTTATTGGCCATGAGAGCCATAGAACCTGTTCCACTTCCAGAGATGGGGAAAGGTTTTTACTCAAGACTGTTTCTGGTCCCAAGGAAACAAAACTCATGGAGACCTATTCTGGACCTCTCAGTATTAAATACCTTTCTGGAGATTCCAAAATTCAAGATGCTTACTCTGCAACAACTTCTTCCCATGCTCTCCCAGGATGCTTGGATGGTGACATTGGACTTGAAGGAAGCCTATTTACACATTCCTATCAGACAGGAATGCAGAAAATACCTCAGATTCAAGGCAGGTTCGAGACACTTTCAATTCTCTGTACTGCCCTTTGGCTTATCTACTGCGCCCAGAGTCTTTACCAAGTGTCTGGCTCCAGTAGTAGCTTATTGCAGACTCCAAGGGATTCAAATTTACCCCTATCTGGACGACTGCCTTATTCAGGCGGGGACAGCAAGGATCTTTTACTTCAACATCTGCAGTTTGTTCAGCGTCTTCTCCTACTTCTGGGATTTTCAGTGAACACAAAAAAGTCACATTTGATCCCCTCTCAACAAATGATCTTTTTGGGAGCTCTTCTAAACACAAGCTTACAAAGGGCCTTCCTTACTCCAGAAAAGCAAGTACAGCTGGCATCAATTTTCAAGACCTTGGCTACTTTAACTCCGCTCACTGCAAGGAAATTCCTGCAGACATTGGGCTACATGGCTTCTTGCATCCTGTTGATCCCAAATGCAAGGCTTCATATGAGAAAACTTCAATGGTACCTAAAGAGTGTCTGGTCTCAGCATTACCACAGCCTGGAAACAATGATACCTCTGATTCCCTACCTCAAAAAAGAGTTCCTCTGGTGGTCCAGGGCTTGTGCTTTAAACGAAGGGAATCCCTTTCGTCTACCTCATCCTGCTCAGATCGTAACCACAGACGCCTCGGATTATGCTTGGGGAGCTCATTACCTAAACAGTTGCCAGCAGGGCTATTGGACAAAGAAACATCTTCCCTGGCACATCAACTTGAAGGAAATGTTGGCAGTCCAAGATGCTCTTCTAGCCTTCCAGAATCTTTTGCAACCAGGCCATCTTCTGATTCGCACAGACAATACCACAGTCATGTGGTATATAAACAAGCAGGGGGGCTCTCACTCATACACCCTTTGCAGACTAGCCATGAGTTTATGGGACACAGCTCTAAATCTGAATCTGCATCTTCAAGCTCAATTCATTCCAGGAAAACAGAATCTCTTAGCAGACAGCCTAAGCAGAAATCTTTTGGATCCTCACGAATGGATGCTGGACCCCAACTTATTCAGCAGGATTACGGCAGTTTGGGGTTGCCCTCGGATAGATCTGTTTGCATCTCATCTCAATTATCAGCTGCCTCTCTTTTGCACCAGGTCCTTCCACAAAACAGCTTGGAAAGTGGATGCCCTGTCCTTCAGCTGGAGGAATCTTTCAGGATATGCCTTCCCTCCTCTTCCTCTTCTGCCTCGGGTGTTACTGAAAATAAAACAGGACAAACCCAAGATTATCATTTTGATAGCTCCAAATTGGCCTCGGCAGTATTGGTATCCAACTTTAAGACACCTGTTCTTGGAACCTCCATGGATTCTGCCTCTGTTTCCTTCTCTTCTGTCCCAGCATCAGGGTCAGATGCTACACTCTCAAATCAAGACTCTTTGCCTGGCAGCTTGGCTCTGCAAGGGCCTTTGATTCCTTCTGCTTTTCCCAAACAAGTTTTGGATGTTCTCTTAGAAGCTAGGCACCCTAGCACTAGAAAATCTTATGCTTCTAAATGGAAAAGATTTTGTATTTGGATGCGGGATCGAGGTTCTGATCCTCTTTTGCCTGACATTTCTTCCATTTTACTTTACCTCTCAGACCTTTTGCTTAAAGGCCTCTCCTTTTCTTCCATTAAAATCCATGCTTCTGCTATCTCGGCTCATTACAACACTGATCCCCCCATCTTCTCTCACCAGCTGGTGAGACAATTCTTTAATTTAAGACCTCCCAGAATTCCTCCTGTTCCTGCTTGGGATCTTAATTATGTTTTGGAAAAACTAACTTTACCTCCCTTTGAGCCTGCTGCTGCTTCGGATATCAAGTTCTTATCCTGGAAGACAGCTATTTTATTAGCTTTGACTTCTGCCAGAAGGGTGTCAGAGTTGCAAGCTCTCATGGCTGTGGAACCATACCTTATTTTCCACCAAGACAGAGTTGCCTTGAGGACCAATCCTACATTTATGCCTAAGGTGATTTCTAAAGTGGCTTTAAATCAGACTATTCACCTTCCTGCTTTCTTTCCAAATCCTCAAAACAAAGGGGAAAGGATTTTACATTCATTGGACGTACACAGACAGCTACGGTTTTACCTGGACAGAACTAAAGATTTCAGAAAATCTGATCAGTTGCTTATTTCTTATGCCTCCAGTTCTCTAGGCAAGGCTATTTCTAAACAAACTATTTCCAAATGGATTGCTCATGGGATAAGGTTTTGTTACTCTCACTTTGGGAAGCAGATTCCAGGTACTGTTAGAAGTCATTCTACTAGAGCAGCTGCCACTTCAGCAGCTTTTCTCAGAGGAGTTCCTACCAAGGACATTTTGGAAGCTGCCACTTGGAGTTCAGTGCATACTTTTTCTAAGCACTATAATCTCCCTTTGTATTCTAAGTCTAGTGCAGGTTTTGCCTCTGCTGTCTTGCAGGGTCTTCTGGCTGCCCCTTCTTCTGCATAACCTCCTCCCTCATCACAGCTTTGGGATTCCACCCTACAGTTATGACTGCAACAGTGAAACACGAAGAACATAGTACAGTTGTGTACACCTACCATAAATGTAGATGTTCGAGTGTCTTCACTGTTGCAGTTGGTGTTTCCCTCCCACCAATCCCCTCTTATTTTTTGCTTGTTCTATCTTCCTCTTCTTTTGTGGTGTATTTGTGTTTCCTTTTTGGACACCTTTTGGTTACTTTGGGGGACTTCTGACATCTGGGGCAAGAAAGGCTGGAGAAGATGGCGTCGGCTGTCAGCTTTATACCTCTGCGTTTTGACGTCAGGGTACTTGCTGGTACAGCCGACGCCGGACCCAGACTTTGGAATTCTGGCCGACCTCGGGCTGCCTGCCAGCAGGAACACCCTACAGTTATGACTGCAACAGTGAAGACACTCGAACATCTACATTTATGGTAGGTGTACACAACTGTACTTTGTCACCCCCTCTCTGTGGAGGTGATGGTACAAATTCAGCTAATATTGTGCACATATCAGTTTTTACTGTTGAAAAAATGGATAGGTAAGGTTCTTTTCTCCCTCCCTCCTGCACATTCCTGTCTTGCTTTCTCTTTGTTGTTCCCCCTGCTTCCTCCCCAATTCACCACTTTCTTATCTACCCCATTTTAACACCTATAATCTGGTCAAAAAATGGAATCTCACACAACAGATGAGTACCAGAGTAAGCAGTGGATCACTTCACTTTTTGCTCTCTATGTTTGCATGGAATTTGGCATCACTCACCAATGCTAAATGATTAACTGCTTAACTATGCACAAACAGGGAAAGTAGTGGAAATGTGCATCTCGCAAACCCGCTGCTTGCCACTCTGTTATGCAAAGTCACTATTAACATGTATTACTGCTGTTTGCTGTCCATTTACTCTTTATGCTGTGAAACTAGATGTGGAAACATAAAATGAAGGCCCTATCTAACAATATTTCACTTATTTGCAATGCAGCTATGTGTTCACTCCCCCCATGCACCGTAACCCTGGTGTCTCAGTTCTTTTTCACACAAATATCAACTACACTACATAAGTTAATATCAAATGTGTGATATGCCATGCACATCAGTGTGGTAACATGCAGAACAAGAACTATCTTCTCAGTTGAACATACGCACACATCCATCAACTGACCCTGAGAAGTATTGACCCATAAGCCTAACCAGCCTTATCTGAAGGTTTTGGAAATAGTCATCATGCATCTTATCCACAGGGACATAGGTGACCTTCAGCACTGTTGAACCTACACGTTTGTGTTTTGTCAAGGGTAGAGCTTGCTTATTAAACCTAGTGGACTTCTTTGATAATGTCCCTAAAGCCCTGGATGAAGGAAAACGGGACATACTGGTTTATTTAGCCAAGGCCTTGGACACAATCCCCCATTCAGGTATCCTAGAGAAAATATGCCATCTGGGGATCAACTCGTACATTACTAGATGGGTAGCCAGCTGGCTCATCGAAAGAATGCATACTTTCAAAGTTGGGGAGTCTACCTCCACCAGTTGACCAATTACAATTGGAGTACCACAGGTATCTGTGCAGTGCCCTGTACTGATTGGAAACTATTTCTCTGAAGTCTAGGTGAAGGTAGATGGTCTGTGGCTTACCAGTTTACAGATAACATCAACTGGACACAATCATATAGAGTCCCCCAATAATGATGTTAGCATATTACGGAAATGTTAGTTCAGTGTTTGTAATTGTGGTCTGATGAAGTTTTACAGCAAAAGTGCGGCAATATTTTACTTGAGGGCCTCACCAGATGGGCAGCAGCAAGCCCCGCCCAAAACCCACCCCTGTGCTATGTCATTCATGAATATGCATTCCCTCCGAAGCGCACTGACATGTAATATAACAATAAATAAAATAGTAAAACGTTGTCTTCAGAATCAGTTTAATTTATTAAGTCACCACCTTGTTTGCCATGCAAGTCTGTACATGTTTTACAGCTTCTAGGCTTACATTTCTCTTAATTTTTACAGTTTCAGTTTTATACACTTTTACCTCATCTATAATGTATAAAACTGGCAACTCAGAATTATTAACTGCATGACATATATCTGTTTTTTTTTCCACAGTTAAATCAACTTTTCTCAACAGTCTGCCCAATATGTGATCACTTCTGATGCCACCGACTATAATGTTTAACAAATAAAAAACATTGTCGGCAAGGGAAAGACGTATCCAGGTACAAGACTTTTAAGTTAAGAAAGCATTGTGGCAGATACGTTTTATCTTCTGAATTATGTTATAAACATCAAATGTTTTTTTTTAAAAATAGAAGAATTTGATATCTATTTTTTGGCACATTTAAAAAAACAGATTTAAGTTTATGTTTAATGACTATTAAGTTAAATGGTCACGTGATGTGTTGGATTTGGTACTTTAATATTGTAAGAAGTGTGTGTCTGTTTCTGATATAGTTGTTGTGAGGTACGTTAAAAGAATGAAAGTTCTAAACAGAGTCAGTTTTTACCTGGATACGTCTTTCCTGTAGACAGTTGCATGGCAAACAAGCTGGTGACTTAATAAATTAAACTGATTTTTCTATCGTCTACAGTAAGGGTTTATTGTGCATTAACCTTTTGTGTTTTCGAAGTAGTATGTACATTTAATTTACGTTAATATTCTCACATCATGTATGCGCACGCGATTACTTAGGTTCATAGGAAGGTAATAGGCTTATCGGCCCAAGGGCCTACGTAAGCCTAGCCAGCAAGGTTCCATAGCTTATGCCACCCAAGAAAGTTATTTTCCTGTGCCACTGTCCAGCAGAGACACAGAAGTGATCCCCGGGGTGTATTTCCTTTTTCCCATCCACTCATCAAGATTTTTCTTGAAGAGTCCTAATGAAGAACTTTGCTTGACATAGATGGGTAGCTTGTTCCAGAGTATAGGAAGTCTGTGGGACAGGAATCTATCCCTCCAACGTATACTGTTTATTGTGGTGACCAAGTTTAGGTCCCTAGAGCGTGTAGTTTGGAGGGATTGGGATTTCTTTAGGTGTAGCATGTCCAAAAGCTCTGGGTTTGACATAGCTTTATATGTTAAGCAGAGATCACCTCGGAGCAGGCGATATGCTATGGAGTAAAGCTGGAGTTTTTTGAGGCTGTCAGTGTAGGGCATTTGTTTGAGGCCAGTAATCCTCTTTGTGAGGTACTTCTGTGGCCTTTCCAGCTGCTGCAGATGTCTTGAGGTGCATTCCAAAAGGGGTGTTGTACTCTATAATGGGTCTAATGAGAGACAAGTAGAGGGTAACCATGACCCTTTTTTTTCCTGGATGAGAACCCTTTCATGATGATGTGTGCCACATAGAAGGACTTCCTGACTACTGTGGCAATGTGACTATCAAAAGAGAGACTACTGTCCACCTGGGTCCCAAGGCCTCTTATCATGCATTCAGTGTTAAGTAGATTGCTGCCTATGTGGTAGTTCATGGGTACAGAGTTTTTACCAAAGGGGATGACACTGCACTTTTTGGCATTGAGCTTGAGGCCATGGCTCTGACACCAGGCATCTTTCTCAGTGAGGCCCTTCTGCAGGATGTCCACATCATTTGGGGACTTGACTATGACTCCTAGTTTGCAGTCAAATGCAAACTTCGTTAGCCAGAGGCCTTGTGTTAGCCTGTACTTCAGAGAAGTAGATACCAAACAGGAGAGGTCCCAGGACGGAACCCTGTGGTACTCCACTTGTCACTTGAAGGCTAATTACATATGCAGACTGGGTTGTCACTCAATTCGCGACACACCCACTTCTGTGTGAAACGAACTGGTGAGGCCCTCAATTAAAATATCGCCAAAAGTGCTAACCCTGTTTTATAGTAAACATTGCTTTTATTCTTTGATTTATTGGTCTGTGATTTTTACAACTTGGACTGCTGCTAATATTGCTCCATTTCAGGTATTGTTTGCTATTTGCATTTTATGATATATATTGAAAGGAAAGTATTTATACTGCCTCTACACCTCTGCTGCGTTTCTGCTAGGATTTTTGGTGACTGCTGAAAATTTCCTACATTATTCCGGGGAGTTAATTGCCAGGGAGGTTTGCTTTTTTGATTCATATTACAGAAAGGGCTGACCGAGACAAATGATTGGTGCCAAACACACGGACTGAAACTTAATGCAAAAAATGCCTCATTGTCCCCTTTGGAAAAGAAGTACCCTGCTAATTATGGTTTACATTGCACTCCTCTAAGCTTAAAGTCAGCAGTCTAAACTAGGGAACATAGGTTGATAGCAATCTAAACTTAGATCAGTATTTCTCCATAGTGGTAAGACATGCATTCTACATCGTGCACCTCATAAATAAGGGCATCACATCCAAGACCAGGGAGGTGATAGCTCTGCTCTACTTGACCCTTATCAGACCACTAATAGAGTACAATGCTCCCTTCTGTATGTACCTTATCAGATACCTGCAACAACTGGAGAAACCACAGAGGTTTCTGACCCGGAGAATCCAGGGCCTCCAAAGCAATGACATACTTGGAAAGACTGAGCCCTGTTACTGTACTCAGTATCATACATGCTGCTGAGATGCAACCTGTGCCTGGCCTACAGATCAGTTTCAGACCCTGCCCTACTGGAAATGCTGGACATCCGTAAATGAAATGGGACAAGAACAACTTGTTCCAGGGATCTCAACCCAGTGTGTGACATAAACCGAACATGCTGGAGAGATAGATACATCTCCCAGCAATTGACACTCCACTGGACTAGGCTCTCACTGCAAGTGAAACAGTGCTCCTCAATGACCCTGTTCAAGCGCATCCTTGACAGCTGGGTGGGTGATCATAAATTCACTCCAGATGTGCCCCTCATGGACAGGGGCAGTTGGTGCTGATCACAAAATCACTCTGATAACAATGAACATCTAACTATGCTTAGTAAGGCTACTGGGGTTTTTACACAGCTAGGCTTGTATAGTCCCTAGGGTCATTAGCCTAGTAAACTCTTATGAAAGTATGAAGCTATGCATGCCTCCCAACATCTTCTGTCCTACATGCACTGCTGATGTCATCCTCTACAAGTTGTCCTGCAGCCTTTTAAAAATCAGACTTGTGCCGTGGCACTTGCGTAAAGTGCTGAGCTCTGTAGTCTGTGTACTTGGGTAGGGATTCCGTTCTCACTGCAGTCAACTGTGTGTGTGTGTGTGACATTACAGAGAGCTTTTTTACCTCAGCATGTGGGTCACTGTTATTACCATATTCTCTTCACCAGGAACTGCAGATATCAACTATAAAGTGTTGTCTGAGCTGTGACGCCTGCCTTAAATACAGATTTCTGTACTCTGTGTACTTAGATAGGTATGGGTTCTGATCACAGTTCAGTCAACTGGTGTGTGTGACATGACATTACAGAGAGCCTTTTACACCGTGTGGGACAATGCTATTACCGTAAACACCTCAGCAGACACTGCTGATGTCATCAGCTATATCTGATTTGGGGATGTGCACTATTCCCACAAGGGCATGGTCAGAGACTAGCCTGGAGACCAGGCAGAAGTCACCCTATCCTATACAACCCAGATGACAATGACATGGCTTTCAATCTATCCACATGTCATTGCATGATTTGTAGGCCCTGTGTTTTCTTGGGGATAATCTCCTGTGATCTGTCCAGCTGTGGCATGCAAAAGAGAGCGTTATACTCGAGTAGTGTTCTGTTGAGTATTGAATACAGTGCTGCAAAATAATCCTCAGATTTGAATGCGATGGTGTGACTTATGATGTGCACAACATAGGCTTTCAATACCAGTGTGGACACTTGGTAGTCAAAGTTCCAATGTTCCCACTGCTTGCATCACTGGGTTTCAGCATAGCAGGACTGTTGTAAAAGCTGTAATTAGTAGGTAATTCCACTTTGCAGAAGGACAAAATTAAGACACATTTTTGCATTTATTTGTAAACTGTGCGACTTTGTCACCATTCATTTGTCTGTGTTAGCCCATCCTGTAGTATGTTATTATCATAGGTGGACTTAGTGATTGCACTCAGTATACAAGAATCAGCTAACTCTGTAAGCTGAAGGCTGTATACTTTCACCTGAACTGTTGAGAAATAGAGTCCAAACTATAAAGGGCCAAACACAGATCCCTGGGGTATGACAGCGGTAAAAGCTCTCCTGGTACAGGCTGATTCACCAACTTTCATAGTATGTGTTTTGTCGGTGAGCTAATTGGTTATCCGTCTAGTGACACAAGGGTTAATCCCCAGCTGGGTGAGTTTCTCAGTGATACCTGCATGAGGGATTGTGTCCAAACCCTAGACTAGATCAGGATTGCCAGTATGCACTGTCTTACTAGGCCTGTCACACAGAATCATTGGGCTTTGACAACATCACAGAATAACGCCTGTCGCATGACTCGGCACATACACCTTTCTAATATGGTCGAATACACACTTCAACACATCCTCCACACAGACAATATTCCCATAGAGGGGTGTACATCAACATGCTTCCATGTGAGTTGGGGGAGCTGCACTCAATGCATACATGTATACACACATCCTGACTCTCCTCATCTATGAGGTAGACCAACATGTCATCATGGACCTTTTACTAAATGGACACTAGTAATATCCCGGCTGCGGGCAATGGGCCTGTGTGGGTTGTTAATGCTACATCATGTTTGTTACATCTGTTGGATATCCTCAAAGAGGTCATCAAGGGCATGCATGATGACAACACTATCATCCCTTTGAACATGACAAGCCCAAGGCATTTTACATAACTCCACATTGAGATATTCACTCAGCACTGTCAGATGTGGCCATAAACCCCTATATCACCAAGTGTGGAGATCACTGTATCACTTATGGTGCCTCAAAATATGTCGAAATGTGTGAAGTAACTATATCTCTGGTCCAGTGATCAGGTCCATACATCAGGGTTGCCTTCTAGGCCCTTTCCTGTCAATTATTTACATCACAGACATCACAAATGACATACACATCTTGTGGATAAACAGCTGTCTGAAGGACTACAGATTGTGGGCAGTCATTGACTCCAACTGTGATAAAAGTGTAATACAGACATTATCAACACAAACCACAGATTGCTGCCACAGCCATGACAACACCTGCAGTGACACAAAAAAGATGGTGGGATTTGTTACATCGGGAAAGCAAACACCCAGTCCACGTATAATGTAGACACCCTCACACCCTATAATCAGGCCAGTAGGTATGTGACCTGTGCCCTGGGGTAGATGATATGTTCAATGTACACCAACATGTGGCCACAGTGCTGACTACTCCCTTGCTTGTAACACAACTGCTGAGTATGTGAAGGACATCTACATTACAGGCCATAATACCTCCATAGTTCACAGCATTCATCACACCAATAACTTGAGTACAGTGCACCCTTCTTTATGTACCTCACTACACGTGTGCCAGTGATGTGTAACTGAAGTGTACCACCTTTGCCACAGGGAGCTGTCACACATCATATTGGCCATACCTTGATATTCTGTTTGTGGCATAAACATTACTGTTTGATGGTGTGGAAACCCCATCAAGGTGTTGCACCAGATGCATGTGTGATACCTGTTCCAGTGATGTACACAGTACATACATTGCTGTCTGGCAACATTAATGGCATGGGTAACATTTGAACATTTGTGATGGTGTAGATTATGCGATATATCATGCCATTCACACCGGTCAACTTGCTTGTATTGATCATAATGTCACACACAAGTATAGCAGTGTCCCTCCTAACACCTTCAGCAGATGTTACATTGTCTGGACGGTGTGCATGATTACTCTGAGTGCAGACATGTCATAATAGTTGTACATGTGGGTTTCTGCAGAACCCTTTCTGATCACTCTAAATCACATATGTTATGTCAGAGATATGGGATTACTGTTGGTATTATTTTGATATTTTCCACGATTGTGGGTGCTTCTTTTAATGTTGTCATTGAGCCTTTATCTGTGTCCCACTTGCTGGAGATCTCTGCTGAGATTATACTCTTATTCAGGCAAATCATTTTGCACAGCTTCACAAAATGCACCATACCCCAAATGTATACAACATCCCTGATAGATCTCCTCTGCGTTGTTCATGTAAGGATGCTTATCTCACACAGACATCTTCCCCATTGTTATGTCACCTTCTGTGGCAGTCATATAATACACATTTTCACTATGCAGTCTCTGCTGTACCATATTGATATGTGATTGGCGTTGCTGCCATAGCTATCTTCCATCAACATGCCCTCATCTGCTGTACATTAGGTTTGTTTCACCTGTCCTGTTTCCCTGTGTTCATTCCTGCAATTCATTTGTGTGTCCCTATTGAAAACTCACACTTCCGCTGAGTGTTTATTTTACATGGCAGTCCATGCACCCTTATAGATCATTTACACAACGTAGGTATTGAATTCAGGAATGGGATTTCACAATACTCTGCACTGTAAACACTGTCCTGTACTGTGTGTGGACCATATACATGTCATACCTCTCAACTGTCCAGATTTTCACAGTATGTATGTCCAGACTTTTGCCTTTTATCTTTTGGTCTGTTCCTTATAGCATTAGTCGTTTTCTACCATATCACTGGGATGATCTCAGGACTGATGTCACTAAATAAGTACATACATTTGAGTTTCAAATCCTTCAGAAAATGTATCTCAACACAAACCTCTTGTTATTGTAGCACATTTCTAATGTGCAAATATGTGGAATCTGTCCCTAGTTTTGGGTCATTGTTCCCCTATTATGTAGGGCTTTGTTCAGATTTCTTGCACTAAGAGATCGAGAGCTATGGAAACTTGTATGTTGCTGTATATGGTTTCTTGCCTGGCAATACTATTGCCAGCCATGAAACTGCTCTTATTTATGTTTAAAAGTGGTGTGTGGCATGGCTATGTAATTAGTGCTGCTTTTCACAGCGCATCACAGCACATACATGTAAACTCTGAGAAGGCTTCGTGCAGAGCCTACATGGAATTTACTGAATCCCACTGACAGATACAGTCCCTGAACTTGTTGCAAAAATGCTCCTATTTCATGTTTCTATATTTCATCTTGTTTCTCTTGTCTCAGAGCATTTATGGAAAATATAATTGTAGTTTGCATAAGGTTTATGTGTGTCTATAAACAGGCTTTGAACCAGCATCACCTGTACTCTGTCTTTAAGCTCACTGCACTAACACGTTCTGCTACAGGGAAAGTTTAAAAATAAGTCCTAGGCTAGTTACCCTTGCAGGCCATTTTAAGCCTAGCCAATTTCCTCTCAAAGTGAGAATCAAGCTCTGTACGTTGTGTCTGTGAGTTAAATGCCTTAACCATTATGCCAACCTCCAACCCAGAAATAACTAGGAAATCGCTAGCATGGACAAAGGTTGTCTGCCCTAGTTATTTTAAATTGATCTAGTAATTTAGGATTAAAGCAAGTCTTCTTTCGAAGTGCCTATAATGCTGCATGCACTCATTCCTTATGTTATCAAGTGTTAATTTTTTCAATTCGATGCAAGTCTTGAGGGATTTTGGAAGCTTTGAATCATTCTGACAATTCATGCCCCCAAGTTACTCTCCTGCATCACTGGACCGATCTTCAAATGCCATAAGATTCTGAAATAATCCTTTCTTATCATCTCATTTAGGTAACAACTGCAGTTACTTTGGTCTGTGATAAAAATGTTGGGCTAATATTACATTTATTGGTTGTGTATCTAAACTCCCTGACTAGTATGATGTATGCCATTGTTCCTTCTGGTATTTCATACCTGCGTTTAATATCTTTTTACTATCTTTGAAATTCTGTTATCCTGCTTACTAGTTCATCTGCATCTTGTCTGAAAGTTGTGATCTTCTGATCCTTTTCATATAGTGGCTTTATATATTTTTCTTCTACTTTTTTCCTGTTCTTCCATTCTGTCTACACAATTCCACAAAAATGTCTCATAATCATTTAACAATTGTGAAGGAACCTTTTTTCCAAAAAGCTTCTAACTTTCCTGCTGTAGTCTAACTCCATTGTTGTTGTCATTGCATGTATTGGCAACACTAGTGTCTGAATTCTGAATTATACTTTCGTTTTTCCACATGTTGTTAGTCTTATGACATGTACTTGTGCATACCTAGATTGCTTTCCTGATCACAGGGAACTTTGCATTTTTTGAAAAGTTTCCTGTCGCAATGTTTACATTAATATATGACCCATTCCATAATTTTAAATTGCATATCTTCAGGTGCTTTTACTGTAGAAATGTCTAAATTTTCTGAACATTCACTTCACTGGCTGACTTGGTTATAAAATCCATTGTGATAAAAAGTGAATGCTTAGTCAAGGTTTCAAATAAGTGTTGATTCTGCAGCCAGTCATCTCTCAACCTCTTTGAATTTCCTCTTGTATTTTTTATCTTGCTTGTCCAACATTCTGTTAGTGCCTTGCAGAGATGTTTTCTTCATTGGACAATTCTTTACAGGTACACTTCAAATAAAACTTCAGCCTCTTGACAGAGCTGCCAGGCTGTATTCTTCCCACTGTTCATTTACCATTAACTAAGGTATACAACCAGCATAAAACAGTTTGTATAGGATTCTGGGAATTACATTTACTGTACTTTAATATCCCCCACCCCCTGTCTGCCACTGTTAGCATTATCTGTTTGTCTGAAAATATCAAGCACTGTACTTTCTTACTGCTGGATTTAAGCCACACATTTTCAGTATAAAAATCAGGCAGAAATCATTCTACTTTTGGTTAATAGTATTTATTTCTAAAATGAACAGTATGCCAAGAATATTGGCAAGTATTTACTATAAGTGCCAGAGGAATGTAATTTTTCAAACAATTTCTTACAGGTAATCAAACCTCTGTATGAAAACTCCTTTGCATGCATTAAGATAGGCTCATGTACTTCCCAGTCAATCATGATTACTAAAGGTACTAAACAGGGTTGTGTCCGTATTGCTTTTTGCTCTAGTTATGGAACCTTTTGCAAATTTTATAAGATGAAATAAAACATGAAAGGGATACTAATCAATAATGATTTAATCCCAAAATACAATTATTTGCAGATGACATCCTGTTAACTTTGACTGATTGCAGTTCTTCTTTTACT
Organism: Protopterus annectens; assembly: GCF_019279795.1. NCBI lineage: Eukaryota > Metazoa > Chordata > Ceratodontiformes > Protopteridae > Protopterus > Protopterus annectens. The sequence goes on from NC_056737.1 coordinate 1,071,664,815, forward strand.
GCAGTATTCCAAGCAATAGAAATATTCCAGAAGAAATCGGGACTCAGTTTTAATGAAAATAAGACTAAAATACTACCTGTTAATTATAAATTATAATATTAATAAAATAGTCAAGAAATTACAAAAATACATTTTGAAAGATGGTAAAACCACTTGGAGATTATCTTGTCTGATAATATCAAAGATACAGCAACCCTTAATTATAATAATAACTTAAATTCCATAAAACAAACTCTTAATGGAATATTTTTTTCACTATGGAAGAGATTCTCCTTAATGAAAATGATTATCCTTTCTAAAATTCTTTATATTGTAGTCTTTATCCCTCCCACTATCCCCCTAGTATAAAAAGAGTATAACTCTGTTTCTGAATTTTTTATGGTTTCTTAATAAGCCAAGCTTGGCTTTAAACCATCACATTAGAGATTGGACATCGGGTGGTATTGGTCTTCCAGACTTAGAATTATATTCCTTATCCTCAATTGGCTAGATAGTAATTTCTTGGTTAAATAATTTTAATGCCAAATGGAAAGATATTCAGGGAGGTATTGGGTGTAAATCCAATAATTTAACAAAATCATATCATACTAAAACAGCTACTAATAAATTTCATTGGTTAGTAAAAGACTGTTTTATAGAAAACAAAAACAAACTAGTTAACTGTCATTGTATTAATATGATAACCTCCTTCAAAAATTTCATTTTCAGGAACCCTGAATATAAAGCATGTTTTTTTCTTTGTATTTCCAATTGCGTGCACTCAAAATAGTATTAATACATACAATTTAACAACCAGGACTGCATTTAAAGACAAAAACCTGTTATACTAGTATCAATTACTAGACAATGGGAAGTTGGAAAATGTTAACCATATAGATTAGTACAAGGCTAACTGCCCTTATGGGCCATTTTCAGCTTAGCCAATTACCCCATGTGAGAATCAAACCCTGCACCTTATGTTTGTAAGGTAAACATGTTAACCATTATGCTAACCTCCCACCCCTCTGTCATTAATAAGTTTGAGTTTAGCAAAGATATGTGGTTAGAAATTCAAAATTGTAGACGGTTGAACATAAGATTAATCTAATGCAACCAATAGAAATTCTTTCCCCACATTCACTGATTTACTAATTATTCTAATGCCTCAGAATATAATTGGAAAGGGACTACTATCAAAAAATATATTAGGTACTTAAGAAATCAACAGTATGTCACAGAGAAAGCTACTGGGATTATTTTAGACTTGTTAGTGATAATTCCCCAAGTGAAGATGTTAAGAAAAACTACTACTCCATTCTTCAAAATAAAGTACTTCATCACTAAGGTGGAGGATATTCTCTTGACCAGATGTTCAAACTCTGGAAGACTCCTTAGTAAGTTTCTTTTTCTGCTTGGTGGTTGGTAATATGTAGACTGTGTTGCTCCCCGGTTAAGCCAGGAAAGAAGATCAGAAGGTGGGTAGTGTAGCCCAGAAGAAATGGTAAAAACAAAGAAGGGTACAACTAGTGATTCTGAGGTAAGTATAGCATTGGAAGTCCCCCACAAGCACAGTGCCCTTTCCCGAACACTCTAAATAATAAAATGAGTTAGGCTTTTCATCCTACAGTAAACTTTTTTTTCCACAAAAATTTATCAAATCACTATCAATGCATTAATATAACTGGCAGTCCCTTTCTCTTTGTTTCACCAACACCCAACATAGAATTCTTGCCAAAAAACAAGTTTTCCAAATACAATACAATTTTATAAGAAAGACTTTTTCCTGGGGGGCATATCTACCTTGCTTGAAGATCATAGCCGACATAACATAGGGACTGTCAAGGAAGTGCTCACTGACAAATGACCATAGAGCTTAGGCTGCTGCAGTGGTGCTCTATTAGAACATCCATTGTTACGGGCAGTGGTGCTCCATTAGAACATCCATTGTTATGGGCAGTGATGCTCCATTAGAACATCCATTGTTACGGGCAGTGGTGCTCCATTAGAACATCCATTGTTACGGTAGGTTTACTTACACAACTGTACTTTCATTTATCTCCTTTACAATATTCATTACTTCATTTAGAGGTGGGTTCATAGGTAGGTACTAGGCTATCGGCCCAAGGGCCTACGTAAGCCTAGCCAACAAGGTTCCGTGGCGTACGCCACCCAAGAAAGTTGTTTTCCTGTGCCACTGTCGAGCAGAGACACAGAAGTGATCCCCGGGGTGTATTTCCTATTTCCCATCCACTCATCAAGATTTTTCTTGGAAGAGTGCTAATGAAGAACTTTGCTTGACCTAGATGGGTAGCCTGTTCCAGAGTATGGGAAGTCTCTGGGACAGGAATCTATTTTTCCAGCATGTCCTGTTTATTGTGGTGACAAGGTTTAGGTCCCTAGAGCATGTAGCTCATAGGGATTGGAATTTCTTTAGGTGTAGCATGTCCAACAGCTCTGGTTTTGACATAGCTTTATATGTTAGGCAGAAATCACCTCGGAGTAGGTGATATGCTGCGGAATAAAGCTGGAGTTTTTTGAGACTGTCAGTGTAGGGAAGTTGGTTGTGAGGTACTTATGTGGCCTTTCCAGCTGCTGCAGATGTCTTGTGATTTACAATCCAAAAGGGGCGTTGTACTCTATAATGAATGTCGAGTAGAGGGGAACAATGACCTCTTTTTTCCTGGATGAGAACCCTTTTATGATGAGGTGTGCCACATAGAAGGACTTCCTGACTACTGTGGCGATGTGACTATCAAAGGAGAGACTACTGTCCACCTGGGTCCCAAGGTCTCTCATCACACATTCGGTGTTAAGTAGATTGCTGCCTATGTGGTAGTTCATGGGTTCAGAGTTTTTACCAAAGGGGATGACACTGCACTTTTTCGCATTGAGCTTGAGGCCATGGCTCTTGACACCAGGCATCTGTCTCAGCGAGGCCCTTCTGTAGGATGTCCACGTCATTTGGGGACTTGACTATGGCTCCTAGTTTGCAGTCATCTGTGGACTTCGTTAGCCAGAGGCCTTCTGTGTTAGCCTGTACTTCAGAGAAGTAGATACCAAACAGGAGAGGTCCCAGGACTGAACCCTGTGATACTCCACTTGTCACTGGTTTGAGGTCAGATTTGGAGGGAGCCTGCAACTTTTACAGTGTGGGTTCTATCAGTGAGCCAGTTGACAACCCATCTTGTGACGTAGGGATTTTATACCTAGTTTAATGAGTTTAGCTATAATTCCAGAATGGGGGATGGTGTTGAAAGCCTTGGCAAGGTCAAGATAGGCTGTGTGAACCACCTTACTTTCATCTATGGCTTTGGTGACTGCCTCAAAGAAATAGATCAGGTTCAGGCGGCATGATCTGCCTTTCACAAACCCGAACTGGGTGGGATCCAGAGTTTGGAGGTTACCTATGCCTTTGTTTATGAGTTCCATGATGATACGTTCCATGGCCTTGCAGACCAGGCTCGTCAGGCTAATAGGTCGATAGTTTTTGGGATCAGTGGTGGCTCCCCCTTTGTGGAGTAGGATAACTGTTGCTGTGCACCATTCAGTGGGCACAAAGCCTGATGCGAGGCTATTATTGAGCATGGTGCTTAAGTGGGGAGCCTGTTCTTTCTGAGGTTCATGTAAAATGTAGCCTGGTATGTTGTCCGGTCCCATGGATGCTGTATTTTTGGTTTTGATTGTGATTTCCATTTTCTCTTAATTGCTTTTCTGGCAGCTAATAGCATTAAATGTAATAAGGCCTTATTAGGTCTAGGCAATCCAGATCCTATGTCTCAACTCAAAAAATAATTTCCCTAGTTATAATGATTTGTTTCCCATCATTTCTGACAAAGTACTCTGTAGGGAATTAAAAAAAACATTCCCAATTACCTCTGTCTTTCCCATCACACCTCCGTCATTTGTTATCTACATGAGGAAAAACTCCTGAAGTATGCTTGGGGTATATAAATACATATGTTAAACACTTCCAAGCAAAAACCCTAAGCCTTCTGGACTTTGTTGCATACTTAGGAGCCATACATATGACCTCCCATTGTGAATTTGAAAATTGCCTTTCCATTTTCTCTTCCCAGTCTTTTCTGACCACCTCTGATCAAATCTTATACTTGCAATATTTTATATGCCTTATTAATTGTCTTTTTACCAGCAACTTCTGTTTTAGCAGCAACTAAAACTGTGCCAGAGCTGGTCTTTCACCTAGCACTCCTCTATCCCATTCTCTTTGTCTATATTTCACACAGGGAAGGTAGTCTCTAACCTGCAGTCTAAGCTTGTCCTTGTCCTCATCCTACTCAGTTACCTTGCCCTCTCTAGTTATTTGTTCCCACTACCATGGTTCCCTTGATAATTTTGTCCAGTAAATTACACCCCTCTTGCCTGTTTCTTATTCCCTTGCTTGCAGTCATCCCTATTGGTAAATCTCATTTTTCCATTCCTGTGTTGGCTTAGTTCTTTGAATGGTTTCTGCTAGTTTATAAATATAATGTTCTCTATGGTTTTTACTCTTCTTTTTTTTAAGAGCCTGCATCCAAAAATCTTACTCTCTCCTTTCTCAAAACTTCTTCCCTGTTTCATCATCACCATTTTCCACACTGATTTATAACCTTCTGTTTGTTTTATATGTATGTATATATGAGCATTAAGTGTATAACTCTGAAGTATCCCTTCAAATCAGGTAACCTTGTGTGTGTGTGTGTGTATATATATATATATATATATATATATATATATATATATATATATATATATATATATATACATATATGTATATATATATATATATATGTATATATATATATGCATATATATATGCATATATATATGTATATATATATATATATGTGTGTATATATATATATATATATATGTATATATATATATATATATATATATATATATATATATATATGTATATATATATATATATATATATATATATATGTATATATATATATGTATAACCTAAAACCATTTTCACTGCTTGTATCTTAATATCCATATCCATAATCAAAGCTTCCAGTTTCTTAGTTTTTGCTTTGCCTTTTCCCACATATGTTTAACTGCCATAATAGAATCATTGTTTAATCCTTACACTTAAATATTTCATCTCATCATTTCCCCATAAATGTGGGTATTGCTGAACCAGTTGTGTGGACAGGAAGTATTCTTCTGTAGCTATTGTTTTATCATTAATTTATATCTTGAAAAACCTGAAACTGTCTCATAATTTTCCATAACACCAAAATGGGCTCCCTGTTGAAATGTCAACTGCTGAAAAACTGAAAAAAAGACCCAAGACATGGAGAAGAGTGAATTTCGAAAATTGCTCTTCTCCTTAAAACATCTTTTTTCCAGGGGTGGCAAGCCTGCTCTGCACTCCCATATGGGAGTCAATCCCCCTGAACTTATATATACCAACTCTGAGATCACCATACTTCAGAGAAAAGGGAATATTCTAAGAAATGGCATCTTGGACTTGGCATATGAAAGTTCGATCTTTTGGCCATTCAGTCTGTGTTTTGGTACTCACTGTAGTGGATCCCCAACATTTCAAATGGTTACCCCAAAATGTCCTTTTTTGAATTTAGCAAGTACACAATAATATCCTCGGTGAATCTGTGCATAAAGCTAACCTTTCTTGATTACCGTTCCATTTTAATTTGTGAGTCCCTTGTTTTCTTTGCCAGTAGCTCTAAATATAAAGCAAATAACAAATTGCCTGTTTCCTATGTTCAAACACATTGTATCGGAGAGGAACCCTCCTACCTTAATCCTTGTTTCTGAGCCGTCATGAATCCTCCTAATTAACTGTAATTATTGTTGTAAAAGAGAATGCAACTGCTGCCATTGTCCTACCCATGAAATCCCTGCATATTCTTATTGAATGCTTTCTCTGCAGTCAAGACCCACCAGAAGTAATGCCTTTTTTTACTTTCTGCTTCTCTCTCTCTGGATCGTCCTTGTTTTGTTAATGTTGTTAAATGTTTGACCCCCCCCTCCCAAACAAAACCACACTGATATCTGTCAAATTTTTGCAATACCTTTGCCATTCTGTTAGCTAGTATAGATATAAACACTTTATAATCATGATTTTAAAAATTGAAAATGTTCACCATTGAAGTGGGTCTGTATCAAGCTAGGTGTGAAGGGCCTTTACATTTTTATCTTGTTTGGGTAATACAGCCAGCACAGCTTTCTTTTCAGATACTGTTACTCCTCCGTCCCTTAAAATACCAGGTGGTTACATGCTTTCTAACATTGCTTCTGTAGATCAGAGTGCAAAGTGGGTGTGCTATGTTTTTAAGAAGAGTGCAAGGCTGTACGTGCACGTATAAATTCCACACACGTGCAATCCTTAGTGCTATTTTGTAGAAGCAGCCAGAGAGTGAGCATACATGATCACAGTTGATGAAAAAAGGGGCATTACAAGGGCACAAACTGCATTATCAGGCACGCGGAAAGTACAAAAAAGTTTAACTAAAGAAAATGTTTAAGATAAAAGTATTTGATGAAACGATTAACAGTAAAGTAAAAAAAGAGTATGTTTAAAGCAAAACGAGTGTGTTTGAGACAAAGTTGGACATGTTTAGAGTAAAACAAGCACAAGAAAAGTACACTGGGCATGAAAAGGGCTTAAGTGAGCAAAATGAATATAATAAGAAAGGAAAAGGGCACATTAAGCAAAAAAATAAAGCAAGGCGACTGTATGCACTTTTGGCAAAGTGCTCTGTTTGGGCATAACTATGACTTTTTATTGTATCAAGGGCGTAACTAAAGATCTGAAGTAGTTAACTTCATTTGATCAGCAACCTGTGGGTATGGGATCCGTCCTGGATCCGAGCTGGCAGCTGTCCAAGTTAGAGATCCGAGCTTCAAGCTCCTCCCCCTTACCCATAACACCCTGCTACCTCCTTCCAGTTCTCCGATTTCATTTGCCGCGGCTTCTATAAGCACGAGTGACAAGCTCCTGGCTATTGGGTAAGAGAAAGTGTAGGAAATTGCTGTAAATTATTTTTACCTTATTTTACAGTTAGTGTGTGTATGTGTGTTTTAGATCCCTTGGACTAGTTTAATTTAGTTTAGTTTAATTTTAGTGTATTCCCCTTCCCCTTATCTGTGTGTTAGGCAGTGTGATTGTGTTCGTCATGGCCGAGGGCCCTAAGGCCATTTTTTCCAAATGCTCTGAGTGTGGTCATAAGCTGTCCCCAGCCAATGGCCACACTCAGTGTGTTCTTTGCCTGGGGGTTGCTCATTTAACATCAGGCTGCCAGATATGTGTTGCCTTTAACCCCCGGGCTCTGAGAGACAGGAGGAACATGTTAATCCTAGCGGGTCTTTTACCCACGGATTCTACTTCTTCCTCCTCTCCCTCAGTGGCACCAGTCCCGGCTGTGGCTGTTCAGCCTTCAGTTCCTCCTCCCCTGGCTGGGACTCAACCTCCCACTGTATCCCAGGGAGAGAGGGACTGTGCTAAAAAAGAGAAAAGACATAGAGAGAGGGAGAAAGAGAGAGACAGAGAAAGGCATAGGAGCCACAAGCGGCGGGCCGACTCAGCCCCTTCGGGCCCGCCGGCTAAGCAGCTCTGTTCCCCCTTGAAGGTCCCCGGGTCCTCACCCTCTCGGCTCCGTTCCCCACGTTTCTCTCTGGAGCCAGAGGAGGAGTCCCGGCCACCTTCGAGGTTGTCCAGACAGCCTTCCTGGCTAGCTTCGGCGGCCTCTTCTAGATCTACGAGGAGCCTTTCCGACGCCGACATGGACCGGATGATGTGTCTCTTCCTTCAGGCCTAGATGCAGATGGGAGTGCTCTTGCCTCCCCCCCCCATCGGTGGGGAGCTCAGCCTTCTTCTTTGCCCCCATTGCTCCTTCTCCAATCCATTATCGGGTTACGGAGCTGTCGAATCAGAGTAGTCTCAGAGCCAGGAAGTCGGCGCCGATAGTAATCGCTACTTCGCCGGCCTTACCCTCGAGTGTATCGGGTCCTTTTTCGGATCCGAGGTCTTGGGGTCAGGAGCAGAGCCTCGGATCCGCAGGGGTATGTGTCTTCGGCTACGATGCGGTTGGAGCACACTTCCCTTTCTGGTCCGATCACTTCGGCGCCGACCCACACGTCGGATCCTAGGGGGCTGCTCTCGGATCCCAGGGAGAGTGGTTCACCTTCGGCTTTCGATGTGGTGGAGAGGGTGCTCTCGCAGGGTTCGAGGTCCTCGGCTCGTGCTACGGATCCACCCGCCAATCCCTCACAGATGGGCCTGTCTTCCATCATCCGACCCCAGGGACAGCCTGCGTCTACGCCCCAGCTAGTTCCTGTAGAGGAACATGACCCCGTTGGTGAGCCCTCCTTGGACAGTCCCGCCGAGGAAGTCCCTCACAAACGAAAGTGTAAAAGGAGGCACTTGGACTCCCCCGAGTCCCTCACGGAAGACACCGACTTGGAGGAAGGGGAAGGTTCCCCCAGGTCACCCCCCGAGGACGTCTCCTTTGGAGACATTATGGAGATGCGCATTAGAGGGGGGTGGTCGGCCCAGAAGCCTTCCTCAGATGAGTCAGTGTTTCTGTAGGCATTTGACGCAGGCCTGTTTACCTCTTGGGTGTCCCCTCCGGCTGACCCCCTGGTAGACCTAATTACCAGGGCATGGAAGGAGCCGTACACTGTGGAACCAATCCCTAGGAGACCAGATGAGATCCTTAGCCCCCTGACAGACAAGACAGCGTGGAGTAAAGGTTCCCTGGTTGATGCCATGGTGGTGGTGGCTGCCACCAAGAAGGAACTGGCGCAGGATAGTTCCTTGGTCCATCCTTTCGACAAGGAGTCTCGGGCGATGGATCGCATCGGAAAGTGGATGTTTGCTTCAGCCACCTTTTCCATAATGGCACTGAATTACTTGGCACACGTGATTAGGCTTCAGCGGGATCTTATAAAAGAGTATGCTGGGTCTCCCCCGGAGTCCATGGCGGCCGAGGACAAACGAACTTTCACGGCTCGCATGGCCACTCTAAAATCGATATCCAACACTTCTATGCAGCTACTCTCCCATGCCATGGTGGGGGCGGCTAGAGCCAGTGGAGCAGGTATCTCCTTACGGCGTCATGCCTGGCTCTGACTTTGCGGAACCCTTTAAGGTGTCCTTTGCGAATGCTCCCTTTGACGGTTCTATGCTGTTTGGCAAGACCGTCCGCGATACGCTGCTCCAGAGCGAGAAAGACAGGAAGAATGCTGTCTGCCGTCGGAATCTGCTTCTCAGCTCCTCAAAGGTCCTTTTCCAGGAACCAGAGAGGACAAAAGATGTGGTTCCGGAAGTCTCAGCAGTCCCGTTCCGCTCCGGGCCCTTCGTCCTACAGAGGCAGGGGAGGACATGGTGGACACTGGCCCAGAGGCAGAGGAGGGGCCGAAGAATTTCGGGTCGAGGGAACCCTTCTCCGACCGACCTCGTGCAGCAACCCTGAGGGGTTGCCCGACTGCTCCTCTCTGGAGGCAGTCTGGAGGGGGGGGGGGCGTTTCTTGGAACATCTGGCACATTGGGAGTCCATCACTACAGATCGCTGGGTGCTCCAAATAATATCCAGAGGTTACTCTATCCCCTTCATAAATTTTCCCCCTCGGATGAGGCGCTTCCCCGATGTTCCACCCAGTCAGAGGGAGGCGGCGGCTTCAGAAATAAAGAAGCTGCTAAGAAAAAAGGCCATCCAGCACGTTCCCTGAGGACAGTCCGGGTCGGGCAATTACTCCAGGTTCTTTTTGGTGCCAAAAAAGACTTGGGACTTAAGACCAATTCTCGACCTGTCTACATTGAACCTGTTCATTGCCAAGGAGAAATTCCGGATGGTCACGTTTCAATCTATTCTCCCCCTTCTGCAGGAGAACGACTGGATGTGCTCCATAGACCTCAAGGATGCGTACTACCACATTCTCATGGACAGGTGATCCAGGAGGTTTCTCCGCTTTCAACTGGGGGCCAGTCATTATCAGTTCAGGTTCCTCCCTTTTGGCCTCACCACAGCTCCCAGGGTGTTCATCAAGGTCATGGCAGTTGTAGCGGCCCACCTGAGACTTCAGGGAATACAGGTCTTTTCATTGGCTCCTCGCCGCTCCCACCAGACATCTACTATGCTCAGCCAAGGATTGCTTCCTACTCTTGGCCCGTCAGTTGGGATCACCATAAATTACAAAAAATCATCCCTTCAGCCTGTTCAGGTCCTGGATTTCATAGGAGCCAGCATAGACACACTTCAGTCCAAGGCCTTTTTGACAGCAGACAGTCTCCGCAGTTTAACTCTCCATGTCTTAGCACTTCTACAATCTCCGCCCCCACCAGTGGAATTAGTCCTGAGAGCCCTAGGGTCCATGGCAGCTGCTATCAACCTTTCAGCCCTAGCCCGCTTGAACATGAGGGTTCTTCAATGGACCTTACAGGTCCAGTGGTCCATCCTTCGACATCCGTTGGACTCCCCGACTCCCCTCAGCAGAGTTTGCAGTTACTCCCTACTTTGGTGGCTCCATTCCCGAGAGCTTCGGGAAGGGCGACCGTTTTTGATGCCTCAACCCCAAGCCACGGTGACCACGGACGCTTCTTGCCTGGGGTGAGGGGGGGGCATTGCATGGGCCGAACTGTTCAAGGCACGTGGACTCCAATAGAGACCGTAATGCATATCAGTGTTCTGGAGATGAGGGCGGTGCTTCTAGCTGGCTCTCCATGCCCTTCTCCCTCTGGGGACTATTGCAATTCAGACAGACATGTCGGTGGTCTGGTACATCAACAAACAGGGGGGGGGCAGGTCTTACCCGCTTTGTCGAGAGGCCATGAGAGTTTGGGAGTGGGCAATATCCACCAACCGTTTTCTGCTAGCAGCGCACATTCCGGGTCGGTCCAACTTTTTAGCGGACAAGCTGAGTCGAACTATCCTCTCGCCTTACGAGTGGTCTCTGAACCCCTTAGTAGCGAAACACATCTTCCTCAGATGGGGTCAACCTTGCTGCGATCTCTTCGCATTGCCTTCGAACGCAAAGTGCCGCAAAGTGCAGCGAGTTTTTTGCTCTAATTCCCCCGCCGGGGGAGAGCCCCAGAGACGCTCTAGTTCATGCTTGGCCATCCGTTCTTCTTTGTTTATCCTCCTCTCCCGTTAATGACAAAATTCTAGCAGAAAGCTTGTCAGTTGGGGAGGAAGCTTATCCTCATAGCCCCATTCTGGCCTCGTCAAACCTGGTTCCCGTACCTACGGTCTCACCTCATAGCTCCTCCTTGGATCTTGGATCCCATTCCGGATCTGATTTCTCATCTTTCGGGATTGACAACCTCGAATCTGGATGACCTCAAGCTCACGGCTTGGTTGATCCAGTTCCGTTAGTAGCTAGGAATCCCGGTATCTCGTCCGCCTTTAAATGCATCCTGGTGGCTGCTCATAAGCCTTCTACCAGGAAGGTCTACAACAGTAAATGGAAAAGTTTTCCCATCTGGGCCCGACATAGGGATTTGGACCCTTTACGGCTCCCATTCCAGCAGTACTTGAATTTCTATGTCACATTTTCCATCAAGGGGCCAGTTCTTCTAATGTGAAGGTTCAAATGGCGGCCATTTCCCACTTCCACATCGGGGACAATCTTGGGACCTTGGCTTCCACTAAGATCTGTAATGCTTTCTTAAAGGGCACCAAGACCTCCCGTCAAGAATGCAGTTCCTCCATGGGACCTAACCTTAGTTCTTCAGGCTCTAACTGGTCCACCTTTTGAGCCTGCAGCTTCTGTTGACTTAAAGTTCTTGTCTTGGAAAACTGCCTTTTTAATTGCTATTACCTCAGCTAGAAGGGTATCTGAACTTCAGGCCCTTTGTACTAAACCCCCGTATCTGGTCTTCCATAAGGACAGAGTATCTCTCAGGACTAATCCTTCCTTCTTACCTAAAGTGGCTTCCGAGGCTAATATCAACCAATCCATTAATTTGCCTGTTTTCTTCCCTAACTATCAGAGCAAAGGGGAGTACAGACTGCATTCATTAGATGTGCATAGACAATTGCGCTTTTACTTGCACAGGACGGCTGCCTCTCGCAAGTCGGAGCAGCTCTTTGTTTCGTTTGCTAAGCCATCCTTGGGTAAACCAGGAATGAAGGTGACTCTAGCTAGATGGATATCCCACTGCATCTTGCTTAAATTTCTGGTCAGCCGGAGCCCTTGGGAGTTCATGCTCACCCTACCCGTTCTATGGCTACCACTGCCGCATTTTGGTCAAGAGTTCCCTTGGATGACATCTGTTCGGAGGCTACTTGGGCTTCTTCTCATACCTTTATTTCGCATTATAAACTAGATCTGATATTCAGAGGGAGGGCAGCCTTTGGCTCTGCAGTGCTCTGGAATATTCTTCCTTGAGGACCTCACAAGTTCTTTGGTAGCTGGGGACCCTGTCCCACAGGTTGCTGATCAAATGAAGTTAACTACTTCAGATAAAGAAGTTATGTACTCACCATAGCGTTCCATCTGAGTAGGTAACTTCATTTGTCAGCAACCGACCCCCCTCCTTCCCCCTAACCTGTTTTTCGTTACCTGAATGATAGAATGTTTTAGTTCTGGTATGCATCAGGTTAGGATGTTCAGGTATTGTTTGTCTTGATGCTGTCTTATAATTGGGCAAACTTGATCTGAGGACTGGAGGGGAGGTAGCAGGGTGTTATGGGTAAGGGGGAGGAGCTTGGAGCTCGGATCTCTAGCTTGGAAAGCTGCCGGCTTGGATCCAGGACGGATCCGATACCCGCAGGTTGCTGACAAATGAAGTTACCTACTCAGATGGGATGTTAGAGTGAGTACATAACTTATTTTTATTTGACATATCTCAGAGTGTGTAAAAGTGCTTACAGTGTGTGCTTATTACTGTGCATGAATTTAGAGGAATTCATTGTGTGCAAAGTGCAACTATTTTATGCAATACAAAGTATAGTTATTTTGAGAAAAAAGTTCTTGTGCTGGGTGTGTCTATTTGCAAAGTGTCACCATTATAGAGTGCTTCTTGTACTGTAAAGAGCTTCCTAGCAAGGTGCCTCTATTCTGGGGACATTTCAGTGTACTGTATGCAGTTATTCACAAAGTACAGTTAATTCAAAAGTTATTGAGTTTTGGACAACAGATGTTCGATTTATTTGCATTGTGCAGTTGCATGACATGTTTCTTACACTGATAAGAGGTGCTTTCTTGCAAAAGATGAAATTACAAGAGTATGACGGTGCTTGTGAGTTATTCAGTCTTATTGTAAAGTTCTGAAATGTTTCTTAAAGTGATGACTTTAACAAGTGATATTATATGACTTTAGCATTTCTGCCTTTACTGATAATTTTCTGAAAGTATTAAAAAGTCCGAGAAGTTTGTTTTGTAAAGTCCAGTTATTCGAAAGTGCTACGAGTTCGTTCATTTGCATAATTCTGATAAGCCAGACAAAAATACAAGTTCAGAGCACGAAGGCATTGGACAAGTACTGTTAATGCCAGAAACGTATGCATATGTGCACTTGTGTATATTCATGCTTATTCACAAAACCCTTCACTGGTATGTATTAAGGGTGGCCTAATGGTTAAGGTGTTTGCCTTACAAACGCTAGGTACAGGGTTTGAATCTCACAGGAGATATTTGGCAAGGCTTAAAATGGCTCGCAAGGGCAGTTAGCCTAGTACTAACTATGAACTAACTAACTAACTATGATTAATATGGCACACAGATTTTGAAAACCCCTACCACTTGTTTTTGATAAGAATATTGCAGAGAATTGGAGAATATTTGAGCAAGAGTATGATATTTTCATACAAGCAGCTTATGCAGATAGAGATGCATGCACCAAGGCATTCATTTTGCTAAACCTAGCAGGGTCTGAGGCCATAAAAAGAAAGCATTAATTTGTGTATGTATCAACAGTGTATGAAGGAGAAGGGATGGAGCACCATATTGTTGTACAAGCTAAATCAAGGGAAGATCCCGGGTATTTGAAGCACACATTCAGAGAAATGTGCAACCCACAGATGAATATTACATTAGAGAGGCATTTGTTTCACACAAGAGATCAGAAACCAGGGGAAACATTTGCAGCTTATGTAACTGACTTGAGAAACCGAGCTAAGTCTTGTCAGTCTGGTGATCTAAAATATGAGCTGATAAAAGGGCAGGCTTATATGTGGTATTAATAGTGCTGCTGTGAGAAAGATTTTACTTTGTGACAGTGATTTAACATTGAGCAAAGCAGTAGAGATTTGTCAAATCCATGAGGTGGCAGAAAAACATACAAGTATGCTTGCGAGTGATAAGAGCATGGTTTCACTTGGCTCCAGAGCAAACGTAGACAGTATGCAACATGTGGCAAACAAGAATAGGCCTAAGCATGTGGCAGCTACAGGATTTCCAAAGAAGCCACAAGGTTTTCTAGAAAGTTCCAGGAAAGGTGCAGGCTCCAGTGCCAGCTCAGTGCAACACAAATGTGAATCAGCAAAACCCAAATCTAGCTTTATTGTCAACTGTCGCAATTGTGGTGCGAATCATGAGTCTAAAAGAGAGACGTGCCTAGCATTTGGTCAGCAGTGTCACAAGTGTAAAAAAATTGAATAATTTCCAAAAGTTTTGTAAGTCAAGTAAGCCTCGCATAGTTGTAAAGAAAGGTTGCACAAAAAAGCAAGTTGATCAAGTAGAGCCAAAGCAGTCAGGTTTCTATGTAGATGGTGTATCAGTGCTTGGTGAAAGAGTCGATTCAATGAACTTATCAAGAAAAAGTGAAGTGTTTTGTACTGTCCAGATCAGTGGAAAATCCACAAGAGCTCAAAGGCACATTTGCAAGGGTGAGAACTAACAAACAACTCAATGTAACCAGCAGTGCGAGATGTGTTGCTTATGGAGGTGAAGAAATTCAAACCAAAGGTGCGGTGATATTTTCATGTTATCTGGCCGAGAATTGTTACAACTTGTTATTCTGCATAGTCCGATGACCAGTTCAAACTTTATTGGGTCTCAAAGATAGTTTAAGAATGAATCTGCTTTCTTTTGCTAAAGAAGTTAATCATGTGAGTGCAGTTCCGAGTTCCAGTTTCTCCAAAGCCATTTTTCTCGGAGTATGCCGATGTTTTCGATGACAAATTGGGCAAACTTCCAGTTGTGTATTCCATGAAGTTAGACCCAGAGGTCACTCTAGTAGTTAGACCAGCAAGAAGAGTTCCACTAGCTGTACAAGATAAAGTTAGGTCTCAGTTGGATAAAATGGTGCAGTGAGGTGTGATTTGCCCAGTAACAGAACCAACTGAATGGGTATTGTCCACGGTACTTCACAAGAAAGACACTGATGAAATCAGAATATGCATTGACCCAAGAGATTTGAACAAAGCATTAAAGAGACTGTATCATCCAATGTGCACAGTCAAAGAAGTTGCAGCTCTGATATTGAATGCCACTGTATTTTCTGTTTTGGATGCAATGAGTTCATTTTGGCAAGTGCTGCTTGATCACAAATCTTCATTTCTAACTACTTTTGGTACTCCATTTGGCAGATGCAGATTCCTAAGGATGCCATTTGTAATAAATTCTACAAGTGAAAATTTTCATTGTGCAATGGAACAAATTTTTTCAGGTTATCCTTGCGCCATAATTGTAGATGATCTATTGGTTGGAGGCAATGGTAAAGTAAAGAACGACAGAAACCTCAAGAAAGTTCTAGACAGAGCACGTGAAGTGAACTTGAAGCTCAATCCTCTGAAGTACAAATTCAGATTTTCAGAAGTGACCTGCTTAGGACATTTATTTACAAGTACAGGCTTGACACCTGACCCGACCAAGCAAGCAACTGTTCTAGCGATGTCATCGCCAGACAACGTACAAGATTTACAGTGTTTTCTGGGCATGGTCAACTATTTAGGCAAATTTGTACCAGACTTCAGTGAGTTGACAGCACCTTTAAGAGAGTTAACACACAAAAATGTTGCTTGGTCATTGTTGGAACATCATCAGAGGGCGTTTGAAGACCTGAAGCAGAAAATTGCCACCCCACCTATGTTTAAGATACTATGATGTGAACAAACAGTTATTTTTTCCTGTGATACTTCAAAATTTTGCCTAGGCGCAGTTATACTTCAAGAGGGTAGACTAGTAGCCAATGCTTCTAGAACAGTAACCCAAACTGAGATGCAGTATGCTCAAACTGAGAAAGAACTTTTAGCAGTAGTATTTGCATGTTCCGAGTTTCTTATGGTTAAGCTATTGAGATTGACGCGGATCATCAACCTCTAGTTACTATTCTAAAGAAGCCTGTGCATTCTGCTCTATTGAGATTACAAAGAATGATGCTCTATAGCAGTAGTATTTGCATGTTCCGAGTTTCTTATGGTTAAGCTATTGAGATTGAAGCGGATCATCAACCTCTAGTTACTATTCTAAAGAAGCCTGTGCATTCTGCTCTATTGAGATTACAAAGAATGATGCTGTAGTTGCAGAATTACAGTTTCAAATTGGTCTGCAGTAAAGGCAAGATGCTCTGTCTGGCTGATGCCTTATCCAGATCGCTCAGAAATACAACAGAACAGCTTGATACAAAGACTTTTGACTTTGATATGATGTCTATGCATAATTGTTCCACCACTAGACTTGATGAGTTAAAGAGATCACACTCAGACTGATCCAATTTCACAGTAGCTCAATTGCTCTATTAATGTCAGATGGCCGTCAGAGCAATCTATTATATCACCTGAGGTGCAAGAGTATTTTTCTTGGAGATGAATTGTTGATGGAAGATGGCATTATTTTCAAAGGTCCTAAAATTGTTCCTGCTTCCTTACAACAAGAATATATTTAGATTTTGCACTGTGATCACCCAGGATTCACATCCACTAAGAGAAGAGCAAGAGAATTGGTATTTTGCCCTTCATTATCAAGAGACCTTGCTAGAGTTCTTTCTTCTTGTTCAGAATGCAGAAGCACTAAACCAGACTTGCAAAGAGAACCACTTCAGACAAATCCAATTCCTGAGTTACCTTGGTCTACTGTAGCAACTAATAAAGCCGCGGTGGTACAGTGCTAGCATTGTTGCCTCACAGCAAGAGGTTCTCCTGTTCAATTCTTGGCTGGAGTGCCTTCTGTGTGGAGTCTCCCCACGGTAGAGTGGCCTCCGAAAGACATGCGTGAATGGGCGTACCTTTGCTGAAGGTTGGGCGTCGGGCTGGCAACTCTGCACCATAAAAAAATTTACTGCCAATCATTAGCTGACCAGAGTTCTGCTGTGGCGACCCCTAACCGGCGAAAACCGAAAAGATAAACAACAAACTGTAGCAATTAATACCTTTGAGTGGAACAATCAACACTTAGTTTTGGTAAACTCTTATTCAAACTGGTTAGAGATTTATCTACTATCAAACCTATCCTCAGCTACTGTCATTACTAAGTTAAACGTCATTTTTCAGTTCATGGTAGTCCACACACACTTTTTTCTGTCAATGGTACTCAGTTCACTAGCCAGTTGTTTCAGAAATTTGCAAAAGAAAGGGACTTTGTACATGTCACTAGTAGTCCTAAATATCCTCAGTCCAATGGTCTAGTTGATTATGTAGTTTGTTTGTGTCTTTCGGCTTTTCCCGGTTAGGGGTCGCCACAGCGGAACACCGGTCCGCTAATGATTGGTAGTTCATTTTTACGTGCCGAGGTACCAGCCCTGACGCGCAACCTTCAACGAAGGTATGCCCATTCACGCATGTCTCCACGCAGAAGACGCTCTAGCTGAGGATCGAACCGGACAGCGTCTTACTGTGACAGAATGCAAAGGAATTACTTGGAAAAGTCAGAGTGACTATACCGATGTATTCTTGAATTTGCTTAATCTCAGAAACATAATCCATGATGATATTCTTGGCTCACCTACTCAGACTACTTTCCAGGCAACTAGAACTATGCTCCCTATTTCTTCAAGTTTGTTGCAGCTTAAACCTAAGAACAATAAAACCATCAAGGCTCAATTGTTTAAGAAGCGTAACATCCAGAAATCTAATTATGACAGATCGAGCAGATTGCTTTGTTCGTTGAGGGAAGGAGAGACTGTACTAATCCAGATGGGAAAGGTTTTGATCCAATAGGACAGATTACAGGCATCTGTGTTGAGCCGAGATCCTACTTGGTAGATTTCTAGTGTGTAGAGTATAGGAGTGATTGCAGACATCTTCTTCCTGTAGCATAATTATTATTACTGCAGTCACAACATTATATCTGTGATGCAAACTCTCAATCAAAGAATGAGTCCGACATTGTTTCTAGACCAGAATGTGTTCAGAAGTCTGCTTCTGTTCCAGAAAATTATTTGAACATTCCACAGGTCAACCATTTTGCGGAAACTGTCCCAGTTGCTAAATCTAATTCACAGTTTTATGTTACATGAAACGGACAAATTTCTAAGCTTAGTGTGAAGTACGCAACAACATGGACTAGATTTTGTGTGTGTATGTGTGTGTGTGTGTGTGTGTATATATATATATATATATATATATATATATGTGTGTGTGTGTGTATATATATATATATGTGTGTATATATATATATATATATATATATATAATGTGTGTGTGTATTTAGTATTGTATAATGCATGTTTATAGATTTCCTGTGATTTCTGCACGCCAAATAATCTCATGACAAATTGCATGATCTATTTCTCAGAGGGAGGATGTAGATCAGAGTGTAACTTGTGTGTGCTAAGAATTCTAGATGCATGCAATCCCTAGTGTCATTTTGTAGATGCAGTCAGACAGTGAGCATACATGATTGCAATTGTTAGTTTGTATTTAAGTTACTTGGGTTATAGTCAGTAAGCTTCTATAGTGATGTGTTTGTATAAAATAAAGTTGCGTAAACAGAACCCTCGAAGACTCATTTATTTGTGTCCTAACACGAAAGTGACCGCTTCCTTTCCAAGAAAGTTCATAGGAATGATTCTACATGGTAGAGTATTGGGGTTCTCCAGTGTTAATTGGATGACAGCTGAGCAGCAGTGTTCTTTTACACAACAAGATTTTCTTCATGCTTCACTGTTGCAGTCTTGTTTTATGGGATTTCCTGATTCAGAAGCCCTTGGTCCCTCCTCCCTGAGCTGGCGGATTCCCTACCCTGATGTCAGGATGGTTGAGTATAAAGAGAATCGACCAATGTCATGACATCGGTCTTTCTTGCATCTGAGCCCGAAGCAGTTTTGAGTATATCAGTCAGTCCGCACCAGAGTGAGAAATTCTTCTAAAGCTAAGTACTCTGAGAACTTCCCATGTCTCCAAATTGTTAGTCATCTCAAAAGTTGAACTGACTAAAAGTCAAATTTGGCAATCAAGCCCTTCAGAGATTTCCAGCTGAGACAGAGGCTAAGCCTTGAGAGGACATTGTTAGGAAAAGGAAATATAAATGTTTACACCCTGGCATAAAAAGCATAAAAATAAAGGCAGATAGAGGGACATATTTGTTACTGCAGCAGTGATAATTTGAAAGTTTACTGTTACGGTAAGTTTACTTACACAACTGTACTGTGGTCACTGTGATCACTGCTGCAGTAGTCTAAGCTATATGTGTAGATCACCATAGCTTAAAAGAACTGGAAGGAGGAAGAAGGATGGTCCAGGAGAATGGTCCTGGTAAAGCCTATCCTAGACCTGGAGAAGGACTCTGGCTTATAGTGCTTTAGTAAAACTATGCACAGAGGATCAAGTTACTGTCCATTAAAAGCTTCTAGAGTCCAACCCTTTCCAAAAAAAGATAAGTGAAGCCAGTATCCTGGTAGAATGATCCTGACTCTGCCTGGAATAGATTTGTTGTGTTGGGAGTAACAGAAGGTAGTAGCTTGAGACAACCATTTGGAAATTATCTTTTTTGACACTGGTTGTCCCTTCTTATCTTCACAAGAAATGAATAACCGATCAGAAGTTCTGAAGTATGTTGTTCTTTCAAGATAGTACCTGGGTTGGCTGTGAACATCCAAGTTATGAAGGGTCCTTTCACCTTCATTTGTAGGTTCTTGAAAGAAGGGGAGATGGATCAGTTTGGCTTAAAGTAAACTCTTATAGCACTTTAGGCTTGAAGGAGGGATTAGTTCTCAAAGGTTGACCCCCGTGTAAGTTTGCAATTTACATACTCTGCTTGCAGAATTCAGAGCTGTGAGCAAACTTGTTTTTCATATTAAGAGCCTCAAGTCAGCCTGAAGAGCTTCCCTAACACAAAATAAACATTTCAAGGAGGAGCCACTGGTTTTCTGAGGAGTTTCATTTGCAGAACCCTTTTCAGAAACATTTTCAGATGAGACTACATTGAACGGAAAGTGATCCATGGCAGAGGTACTGAAAAGACCAGCAAATGAATCTTGATCATGAAGTAAGGCCGACCAGGGGATTGCAACTCTCACAAATAAACCAGAGAAATACTAGCCCTGAATGGGTGCTGGTTCTTGGCACCAGCTAGAAAATGTTTTCTATTTGCTAATATATGTTTTTCTAGTAGAAGGCTTTATTGTCACCATTAATACCCGCTTCATGTCCACAGAAGACCGGTACCTAAAAGATATTAAGCTCCCATCATTCAGGCATTCAGTTGCAGTTGTTTGAGGATGTGATTTATCAAACATCCCTGGTCTTGTGTGAGTAAATCCAGTCTCAGGAAGCTTGTAGTAATTGCCCATGGCCAATTCCAAAAGTAGAAAGAACCGCTGTTGACTCACCAGCAGGTAGTCACCACAATGATCTATATGGAGTTGTCCTGAATTTTAATAAGTACATTGGAAACCAGTGGAAAGGCATACAAGAACATGCCTTTTATTTTCCTTGGACAGTTTTTTTTTTTGCATGGAGTCCTTGTTCAGAATTTTGCCAGTTGATTGTTTAGAGAGGGGTGAAAAGATTGAGGTGTCCCCTACAGAGGTCTCAAATCTTGGAAGATCCCCCGATTCAGTTTCCATTCATGTGGGTTTGTCTTGGTCCTGCTCAGCTTGTCTGCCTCACAGTTTTCCTCTGACAGGATATAAGATGCTTGTAGATAAGAGATTTTGTTATAAATAAACCCTGGTAGTCTGTCTACAGTCCGTTTATTGTATAAAAAATCAGTTAAGCGCTTTCATCAAACACTGGTGATTTCATCAGAACCCTCTGATGAAGTCAACTGTGTTTGATGAAAGCGCTTAACTGATTTTTTTATACAATAAACGGACTGGAGACTGACTACCAGGGTGCTTATGTTTTGGTTTATTTCTCTTTTTGGTAAGCAGTTTTACACCACTTTACTGGTTTTATAGATTTTGTTATAAAGCTATAGCCCATGCTAACATGGTTAGTCTGCATAGGGGATAAGATATGATTCCCTTTTGTTTATATGCCACATCACTGTGTTGTTTTTAAGCACTTAAACGGGTCCCAGGGAGCAGAAATTTAGAGCTGAGATCATTTATTAGAGCTAGCATCTATTTTGTTGTATTTTTGTCTGTCTTTTTTGTCCCACAGATATGCCTAGTGATACTGCTCCCCAAGAAAAGTCTGAGACATCTGTTGTGACTCATCAACTGCTTTGAAGCAGGAGGGGAGAATGGGAGACATGGATTCTGAGAAATGTAATGTCTTCACCACATGATATCCCTTTTTACAAATCCCAAGAATGCAATTTGAAACTTCAGGGAATGTTGATGCTGAGTGGAGATGGATTTCAGGTTTCACTAAATTTTCCTTACGTGGAGTTTTGCAGGAGGAGTCATGAGCATCATAGATGCCATGAGACCCAGAATCCTGAGGAATTCCCCTGCTGAGATGGTAGTCCGAGTAGAAAATCTCAGGACTAGATCAAAATACAGATATATTTTTTCCTGTGGAAGAAAAGCTGTTTGAACTGAGGTGCCCAGGAAACAACAAGGAAAACAATCCTATGAGAAGTCAGGCAAGGCGGCTGTAAGTTCTCTTGGAATATCGGCCTGTGTAGGAGATCCCTTACCAAAATGAGAGATTCATGACACTTTGAAAAAGACACTGCAAAGATAAGCAATTCTTAATATGAAAAAATGTGAATACCTTGCTGTCTGCAGTAGGCCATCACAGGAGACAGACACTTTGTGAATACCCATGGAGCAGTAGATGGACCAGAAGGTAATGCAGATCCAGGCCCAGAAAACCGTAAGAGACATCTGAAATCTGCATATTTAAGAATGTGATGATATGCATCTTTTAAATCTAAGATCACTAGGAAACCCAAATGGGAAATTAAGGATAACAAGTTATTGAGAGTCAGCAATCAGGAACTTGGGAGCTGTCACAAACCAATTTTGGAAAGAAAGATCCAGAACTGGTCTGAAACGACCTGTTGCCAAAGAGAGAAACAGAGTTTCAGATTTTGTGGAAGGATTAAGGGACACCAGGGTAAGGGGGAGGAGGGACATTCTTCAAGACTGTCCTCTGTTCTGTGGGTGCTTTCTATGTGGAACCTCCCTGCTACTGCTCTTTAAACATTTGATTACCAGCAGCTTGCTGGGACTGTTAATTTTGCTTTTGAAAGAAAGTTGTGGAGAGAGCTTTGAATCCTTTGGTAAACTTAGAGAAGGAGAGATGAAAAATCTGAGATCCTTGAATTGTCTTACCTCACTCATCACACTTTTTAATGACCTCTGCAGCAGAAGGTCCAGAAACTAGTTCTGTATCCAAGGGAGAATTCAAGATCTGATTTTTTACATCCTCTGGGAGGTTCTGAAAATGCACCCAGGCAAACCTCCTCATAACAATTCCATTGGCAGCAGCCCTGTTAGAGGTATCAGCAGACTTGTTAGCACATTTCACATAGTAGTTAGTCACATGAGTCGTGGAAGACACTAATTTGACAAAGTAGATTTCTCCTCACAAGAGGAAACAAGTGACAAAATATTCCATGTGAAGTTGTTCAATCTCGCCATTTGTTCTTTACACATGGGTTTGGAGCCAATCCATCGGCACCGAGTCGGCCGCTTTCCAAGCTCAAGATCTTAGAGTTGGCTCGAGGCACAGTCCCTATCCCATGATGCTCTCCTACCAACTCCAGATCTACTTTTCCGCTGCAACGGATCTCACGCTCTTCGGAGGAAGCTCGGGCCAGTACCTTTTTTCTTGTCTTTTGACAAAAAATTCTTAGTACTTTGTAATAGTTTTTGGCAGTATAGTATTTGTACTGTAAATATATCCTTTTTTGTGTTCTTTGTGATACTTAGTGTGTGTTTGTGCGTTGTTTCTTGGGAGCGGCTGCTCCTAGGCCTTTGGCCGTTCTTTAGTTGCGTTTTATTGACAGGGCTCGTCAGTTATCCCCTATCCCTTTTTGCTAATACTTGTGTGTTCAAAATATTAGATTGTTAGTGATTGTTCAGGGATCTGAACTTGTTGTGTGGCTGTTAGTTGATATTAATATTGTAAAGTTCAGGGATCTGAACGTGTTTACAATTCTCTTAAATTGTCGGGAGCTGTTTGCTCAGTTTTAGCTATGTCAGAGAAACAGAGATCAGGATTCAGGCGGTGTGACTGCGGACAGATGTCCATCACCGACCACCATGCTTCATGCATGTATTGCTTAGGGCCTTTACACCTGCAAGAGGAATGTTCCATCTGCCACTCTTTTAGTGACAGAGTTATGCTGGAAAGGTGTAGGAAGTTAATAGAGGGCTGTTAAAGTCAGACGTCCAAGAATCCTTGGATAAGTCTGAACAGACCTCCAAGTAATTGAAGGGGTTGAAGTCCTCCATTGTGTCATCGGAGCCCAGGTCATCGACTCCGAGCACCTCTGGGAAGATTCAGTCGCCGGCTACTCGGCCTTCGGAGCTGAGCACCGAACCTTTGTCTCGAAGCCAGGTCCCAGTGTTGGAACCAGTATCAGAGGTTTTAAAGTCTCCGATCCTTCGGTCGGTGGATTCTTTGGCTCCTTCGACCCGTTCTTCCAGGACCCTCTTGGACATCGATGTGGACCATGTGGTGCAGAGACTCTTGGAGAACTCGGCCTTGGCCAAATTGCTTTCAGCTTCATCCCATCTGGCATTGAAGCCCGAGACCCTCCCTGTCACAATTTTTGTTCCTCCTCTGAGACCACTCGAGCCTTCTGAGCCAGAAGGTGAGGACCTGATAGTTATGGAACCCTTGGAGCCGAGGCCTTTTCCAGTACCTTCGGCCCTGTCGACCTTTACATCTTCGTTCCGATCAAAGGATCTCGGAGCCGATACTCTCCCTCGCTGGTTCCGGTGGAGAGAGTCGAACCGAGGCTTCAGTTCCAACTCTTCCTCTCGGGGCCTCGGCGCAGTTGAGCTCTGCTCCGTCCTCTGGTTCGGAGCCCGTGGTCTCAGCTCTGAGGAAACTGCTGTCTTCTTCGGAACCGGCAGACACCTTGGGGCCAAGACACCGGTGCCTTCAGCGCCATGAGGAAGGTCATGTCTGCTAAGGCTTTTACCTCTTCAGATCCTTCCTCTTCCTCCCCTAAATGGCCCCGTTCTGTCTCTGTATCACAGGTTCCTACCAAGCGTTGAGACCCAGAGCCTCAGGTAACCCAATCGGGCGACAGCTGCTCTACGGAGACTTCACACTGATGAAGTCCCTAGGAAGAGACTGTGCAAGAGGAAGCACTTGGATTCCCCTCAGGAATCCTTGACATCAGACACCAACTTGGAGGAATCAGAAGGTCCCCACTGTCCCCCTCAGAGGATGTGTCTCATTTGCAGACATCCTAGAAATACTTAGGCAGAGGGGGTGACTGGCAGTCCCTTACCCCTACTGAGGATCAGTCGATGCTCCTGAAGGCCTTTGGGTCTCAACCTTCCACCTCCTGGGTTACTCCGCCCTTCGAATTAATGGACTTCATCACTCGAAAGGCGTGGGAATTTCCTGATTCCATGGAACTGGACCCTCGGAGGCCCAACAAATTTATCATCTCCCCTCAGGATAAGTCCTTTCTTACAAAAGGAGTCCCCATTGATGCCATGGTGGTGGCGGCGGCCACCAAGAAAGAGATGTCCGAGACCTCTTCTGTCCATACTCCTAATAGAGATTCCATGACGATGGACACATATGGGAAACGCATCTTTAGTTCTGCGACATTTGCAATGAGATTGCTTAACTATTTAACCTGCTTTACCCGTCTTCATCGAGATCTTCTCAAAGAACTTGGAGATATTCTACAGGGCAACACAGATGATACTGTTTCCGAGAAAGTGATGGCACAGCTTAACACTCTTAATTCCATTGTAAACTCGTCCATGCGGCTCATTTCTTATGCAGCCAAGGGATCGAGCCAGGCAGCAGGTTCAGCGATAGCTCTGCGGAAACGATCCCTGGATGCGCTTATGCTCCTTTGCGGAAGCCTTCAAGTCTTCCTCTGTTAATACCGCATTTGATGGCTCTTCCTTGTTTAGGCCTGAAGTCAAGGAGACACTCACTAGGTGTGAGCAGGAAGGAAAGACTCTATCTGCTGTAGGAGTCCGTTTTTCCACCCCTACTAGACCGTACCCCAAAGGGCAGAAAGGTGGAAAAATGTGGTTCCGTAAGTCCCAAGGAGCTTTCCAGAACACACGTAGTGAACCCCCCTTCAGGGGCAGAGGAGGGGGTTATAATGGTAGATGACGCCCAGGCGGCAGAGGGGTTCTGCAGAACCAGGGTGACAGGGAGCAGTTCCTTGGCAAGCCCTATCAGTGCTCCTGGGAGGAGGCCTGACTGTCCTACTCTGGGGGCAGTCGGGGGTCGCTTGGCTTTATACCCAGATGCCTGGCTAGGAATTGCATCAGATTCCTGGGTAAGAAGCATAGTTACCATAGGTTACATCATTCCCTTGTACGAAAACCGTTTAATTCGTACAAGAATCCCAGATGTTCCACCCAGTCTGCGGAATCTAGCAGCCATAGAAATTCAAAGGCTGCTAAAAAAAGGAGTCATCCAGCCAGTTCCGGCAGACCAGATAGGATCCGGAACTTACTCCAGGTTCTTTATAGTTCCAAAGTAAACAGGGGACTGGAGACCCATGTTAGACCTCAGCAAACTCAACACCTTTGTCAAAAAGGAAAAGTTCCGGATGGTCATGCTTCAATCGATACTTCTGTGTCTCGAAACGGACAATTGGATGTGCTCTATAGATCTCAAGGATGCGTACTACCACATCAAAATGGCCAGGCCATCCAGAGATCATTTGCATTTCCGGCTGGGGGCCAGTCATTACCAATTCCAAGCTCTGCCCTTTGGTCTCACCACAGCCCCCAGAGTGTTCACCAAATGCATGGCAGTGGTCACGGCTCACCTGAGACATTTAGGATTCCGGATGTTTCCATATCTGGATGACTGGCTCCTCACCACCACCACCAGGCATCAACTGATTTGCGCCAGAGATTACACTATCAACCTGTGTTCCAGGTTGGACATAACCTTACATTTCAAAAAATCTGCTTTATTGCCATCTCAGCATATTTCCTTTATAGGAGCAGATCTAGTCACCACCACCTCCCTGGTCAGATTGCCTCTAGAAAGAGTAATATCTTTGCGAAGTCAAGTGTCCCATTTGTTAATGGAAAGGAGAGTTCCAGCATTCCAGGTTCTGAAGCTGTTAGGCACCATGGCAGCTACACTCATAACGGTTCCTATGGGACGAATGCACATGAGGATACTACAATGGCTACTATTCACACAGTGGTCTTATCAACAGCTTCCAATGTCACACAAGATTATTCTGACAAATGCATGCAAAAAGGACCTTCTTTGGTGGTTGAACAGCCGCCAAGTTACTGTAGGTTGCCCATTTATACTTCCCCCTCCCACAGCCACAGTGACCACGGATGCTTCCCTGATAGGGTGGAGGGGGCTATTTCAGGGAAGAATTGTTCAAGGCACTTGGTCAGACATGGAATCTCATTTGCACATCAGTGTCTTAGAGTTGAGAGCAGTGTTTCTAGCGTTGCACCACTTTCATGACTCTCTACCTCGAGAGACGATTGCAATACAGACAGGCAACATGTCAGTAGTCTGGTACATCAACAAGCAAGGGGGAACCAAGTCTTACCCCTTATGCCAAGAGGTCCTGAGACTTTGGGAGTGGGCTGTATCCACCAGGCGTTTTCTGATAGCAATGCACATACCCGGGTCATCCAGTGTGATAGCGGACAAACTGAGCAGAGTCATTCTGTTGCCCCACAAGTGGTCCCTTAAAGAACGAGTGGCGGAAAGGATATTCCGCAGATGGGGCCAGCCTTGCTGTGACCTTTTTGCATCCCTGATGAATGCAAAATACAGAAGCTACTTTGCCCTGTACCCCCCACCGGGGGACAACCCAAGGGATTCACTTGTACACGATTGGCCCTTGGGTCTCCTATATGCCTTCCCTCCAATCCCTCTGATTCCCAGATTCTTACAGAAAGCCAAAGCCTGGGAAGGACTGTTATTCTAATAGCCCCGTTTTGGCCTCGGCAGATATGGTTCCCCTTCCTACAGCAATTCCAAGTGGAAGAACCTTGGGTTCTGGACCCAGTGCCAGACCTTCTGGCTCATTCATCAGGAGTTCTTCATCCCTTTCTTGTCTCCCTCAAACTGACAGCTTGGCTGCTCCACTTCCCAACCTAGCCTGGTCACATGATTTGTCTCCAGCGGTTCAACATATTTTAGTTTCCTCTCACAAGGTCTCCACCAGGAAACTGTATTATAGCAAATGGAGGTGATTTGTTCATTGGGCTTCTCAGCATGGTATTGATCCTTATTGATTTGTTCATTGGGCTTCTCCGCACGGTATTGATCCCTATTGATTTGTTCATTGGGCTTCTCAGCATGGTATTAATCCCTATTGATTTGTTCATTGGGCTTCTCAGCATGGTATTGATCCCTATTGGATTTGTTCATTGGGCTTCTCAGCATGGTATTGATTTGTTCATTGGGCTTCGCACGGTATTGATCTCTATTGATTTGTTCATTGGGCTTCTCAGCATGGTATTGATCCCTATTGATTTGTTCATTGGGCTTCTCATTATGGTATTGATCCCTATTGATTTGTTCATTGGGCTTCTCAGCATGGTATTGATCCCTATTTGTTCATTGGGCTTCTCAGCATGGTATTGATCCCTATTTGTTCATTGGGCTTCTCAGCATGGTATTGATTTGTTCATTGGGCTTCTCCGCATGGTATTGATCCCTATTAATTTGTTCATTGGGCTTCTCAGCATGGTATTGATCCCTATTGATTTGCTCATTGGGCTTCTCCGCATGGAACTGATCCCTATTGATTTGCTCATTGGGCTTCTCAGCATGGTATTGATCCCTATTGATTTGTTCATTGGGCTTCTCAGCATGGTATTGATCCCTATTGATTTGTTCATTGGGCTTCTCAGCATGGTATTGATCCCTATTGATTTGTTCATTGGGCTTCTCAGCATGGTATTGATCCCTATGTCGCCCCTATTCATAGTATTATGGAATTCTTGACTTCACTCTTTCACGATGGTGCGGCAGCTTCTACGATAAGGGTTAAATTAGCTGCCATATCTAACTTTCATGTGGGATGCAGTGGTTCAAACATTATGTCCCACAGATTATGTAAAGCCTTTTTGAAAGGGACTCATCACCTTAGGCCACCTATCAGACATTCTGTTACTCCCTGGAATCTTAATTTGGTGCTATCTCAACTCATTCTTCCACCGTTTGAGCCTGCATCATCTTGTCCTTTGAAGTTCCTTTCTTGGAGGACAATTTTCCTAGTGGCTATTACTTCGGCTCATAGAGTTTCTGAACTACAAGCACTCTCTATCAGGCCCCCATATCTCGTCTTTCACCCCGACAGAGTGTCTTTTAAGAACTAATCCTACCTTTCTTCCTAAGGTCTGCTTCGAGGCAAATCTGAACCAGTCTATTGACCTTCCTACCTTTTTCAGACCTCATGCTAATAGAATGGAGTACGTGTTACATAAGCTTGATGTTCACAGACAATTGAGATTTTATTTTGACAGAACAAAATAATTTAGGAAATCTGATGAACTATTTGTTTCCTATGCAGACAATGAGAAAGGTTTGTCGGTATCCAAAGTTACATTGTCCAAATGGATTGCTGATTGTATAAAATTTGTATATTCCTCAGCTAAACAACCTTTAGAACGTGAGGTGAAAGCTCATTCTACCAGGGCTGTTTCTACATCTTTAGCCCACTCAGCCCGTCTACCTTTGGACACCATTTGTGCAGCTGCTACTTGGTCCAAACCTCATATGTTTATCACTCATTACAAAGTGGACAGGCCCTCCAGGGACAGGGCTTCCTTTGATTCCACCGTTCTCAGGAATATACTCCCGTGAGTCGCCCTGGATTAGGGTGCTTGGGGTGCTACCCATGTGTAAAGAACAAACAGCGAGATTGAACAACTTCACATAAAGCAGTTATGTTCTTACCATAACGTTCCGTGTGAGTTGTTCATCTCGCCTTTGTTCTTGCACTCCCTCCCACCTTCCCCCTTCAGGTTATGGAAGAACAGGTATGACTGGTGGTCTGGGTTGGTCTTGCTAATGTCCTTCTTTCCAACCAGATTATTGTTTAGCTATTGTAAATAGTTATGTACTTTGTACATTGTTTATATTGGGTTGCTTAGTATGTTGATGTCCTTCAAGGATGCATCTGCAGTCCTAACAAATGGGTTGTCCTGTCGTCAGGCAGCCCTTCGGTCAGCCGGATTCCAAAGTCTGGGTCTGGCCTCGGCTGGTGTTGCACTTCACCCGACGTCATCTCTGCTGGTCTTCGGGTATAAAGGCTTCAGCCGACGCCATTTTCCTCAGTCTTTCTTGCCGCGTGGCGCCCGAAGCAGAAGCTGTTCGCAAGTGCCGGTCGGTCAGATCCAGAAATTACTACTACCGAATACTACTTCGAAGACTTCTAAAAAGCTAAGTACCCCGTTGGGGACTCTTTCTTGCCTCAGCCGATGTCAGAAAAAGTAAATAACTGTTTAACTTGTGGGAAACAAATACCTCATAAAGATTTCCACTCTTACTGCTTACCTTGTTTAGGCCCAGACCACGACGTAGCAGCCTGTTTAGCCTGTGCTTCCTTCAACCGACGAACGCTTAGGCATCGGTCGGAGTTTGCTGAACAGTTTTTCGGCTCAGATTTTGCATACATTATGACGTCGGATCCTCCGACTTCTCAAATTGTTAAAAAACGCAAAGAAAAAGACCGACACTCGCGGTCCGCGGTTTCGGCCGAAACCACGGTTAAGCAAACCGCGAGTGTCTCGGTTTCAGCCGAAACCGAGCAAACGGGTCAATCTTCAGCCGAATCCATGACTACTACTGAGGCCCCTGCTACCCTAGTTGAATCGGCCTCTGAAGTTTTGCCTACTAATGTGGTTCCTTTAGAATTGTCGGACACCATCCCTTTGGATGTCTCTCCCTCACACAGGCCCAGTTCCAGTTCTCAAATGCTTACTCTGGCAGAGGATCTCATCTCTTTAATAAGGGGATCCCAATCTCACCCAGACAGGGCCTCTCAGCCTCCTGAAAAGAGACCTAGAGCAGAGCCCCCAGAGCCAGTGTCCTCAGATGATTCTTCTGATGATTCAGACATTACAGACCATCCAGAGGCTCCTTTTTCTACTTATGAAGATTCCGATGCTGAAGAATCTATTCCATCTGCCTCTCCACCAGAGGAATTTTCCTTTGGGGAAACCTTACATGCCATGAGAGAGCAATTCCAATGGCAGGGACAAGATTTCTCAGATTCAAGAAAAAGGCTTAGGACCTTTCTACACTTACCGCAACATAGGCCCTTAGCTATACCTCCAGTTCTTCCTGTTGTGGATGATGCATTTAATGATGATTGCACTGCTCCTGATACTTTACCTCCAGCCCCTGCCAAACCCGATAGGTTTTACAGGGTACCGGACACTCATCACCACCTATACAAGGCCCCACTTGCAGATCCTGAGACTATCTCCCAGGGGCCTAAGGCAGTAGCCGACCTCAGCAAAAACCCTCTCCTTCTGAAAGGGAATCCAGGTCCTTAGAGAGATGGGGTAAAAAAGTTTACACCTCTGCTACTCTCTCAGCTAGAGCTTTGAACTGTCAGTTTCATATGATCCAATACCAAGAGTTTATGCTTGATCAGTTAACTAAGAAACTGTCCTCTGATGATTCCTTAGATAAGAAATATGTTTTAGAAATGGTGAATAACATTCAGCAGGTTAGTAACCATTCTTTAAAATGTGGCTATGATGCACTGGAGGCTTCATTTAGATCAGCCATGACTGGCACAGTTATAAGAAGGCATGCATGGTTGAAAGAACAGGTCTTGCCGGATCATGTTAAAGCAAAGCTGTTAGATGCTCCTATGGATAAAGCCAGTCTATTTGGTTCTCCTGCCCAGCAAGTAATGAAGAAAATGGAAGAGAAGGCAAAATCTGTACAAACAGTTAAAGATTTCTTACAGGTTCAGCCCCAAGGTTTAGCAGGAACTGGCCTTCCAAAATTGGTCCTTTCCAGACTCCTCTAAATCTCAGAGAGGCAGGAATAGACGCCCAGAGGCAGAAATCAATCCAGAGGAGGTGCCTACAGAGGACGCCAGTGGCAAGGCAATAACCAGCGAGGCACAGACACAACCACTGCCACTGCAACAGGACAATCACAGTGACTTGGCTCTGACACCGCCTACCAGGGAACAAATAGCAGCACCCTTAGGCGGAAAGTTAGCCTTATTTTCAAAAAATTGGCACTATATCACAAAAGACAAATGGATTTTGCAGACTATAGACCAAGGCTACAGGTTTCATTTCCACACCTTACCAGTAAAAGAGGAATGCCAAACCTACCTCCAAATCAGAAAACAGAAGCTCTAAAACAGATAGCTCAATTAACAAAGATGAGAGCTGTGGAAAGAGTACCACCAACAGAACAGGGCAAAGGATTCTACTCCAGACTCTTCCTAGTACCAAGAAAAGAGAAAAGTTGGAGACCTATTCTCGACCTGTCCGCATTAAACACATTCATCATTGTTCCAAAATTCAAAATGCTGACCTTACAGCAACTTCTTCCCATGCTGGGCAAGGAGTGTTGGCTGGTAACTCTAGATCTCAAGGAGGCATACCTGCACGTCCCCATACGACCAAATTGCAGAAGATACCTCAGATTTCTTGCAGGATCAGAGCATTATCAATTCTCAGCATTGCCCTTTGGCTTATCTACTGCCCAGAGTATTCACAAAATGCCTGGCATCAGTAATCGCTCATTGCAGGCTACAGGGAATCCAAATTTATCCATACCTGGACGACTGCCTGATACAAGCGGACAACAAAAGCAAGCTGACAAAAGACTTACAAAGAGTCATTTGCTTACTACAAGCCCTGGGATACACAGTCAATTTAAAAAAGTCAAGACTAATACCATCCCAAACAAGAACATTCTTGGGTGCAGAATTGGACACAGTAAAACAGATGGCATTCCTAACTGCAGAAAAACAAGAACAACTCCCTCTTTACTTCTTGGCATTAACAAAGCAGAACAAACAGCAAGGAAAGTACTGCAGGCCTTGGGCTTCATGGCATCATGCATAATCCTGGTCCCCCATGCCAGGCTGCATATGAGAAAACTACAGTGGTACCTAAAGAATTTATGGTCTCAACACAGGCACAGCTTAGAAACCGAAATACCACTAATCCCATGCCTGAAACAAGAGTTCCTATGGTGGGCTCAAGCATGCCAGTCAAACCCAGGCTTGCCCTTCCACAACTTTCAAGCAAGCCAAACCATCACAACGGATGCCTCAGACCTAGGTTGGGGGGCCCACATGCTGGACAAATGCATACAAGGATTATGGACCCCAGATCAACTGCACCTGCACATAAATCAAAAAGAAATGCTGGCAGTAAAACTAGCAATCCAGAATTTCAGACCATTCCTCAAAGAAGGCCATTTGATGATAAGGACAGACAACACCACAGTCATGTGGTACATCAACAAACAGGGAGGCACTCATTCATACCCCCTATGCCGAATGACTCTGGACCTATGGAATATGGTTCTGAGCTACAACATTCAGTTACAGGCAATATTTGTACCGGGAAAAGAAAACATCCTAGCAGACATGTTAAGCAGAACAACCTCGGATGCTCACGAATGGATGCTACACCCGGACATCTTCAAGGCCATCACACAGAAATGGGGAATGCCACAAATAGACCTATTCGCATCCCCACTCAATCACCAGCTCAAGAAATTCTGCACAAGGACATACCACCCACTTGCATGGAAGGTGGACTCTCTATCCTTCAGTTGGAAAGGCCTGACAGCATATGCATTTCCACCTCTTCCTTTGATGCACAAGGTACTACTGAAAATCAAAGAGGAGCGTCCAAGGATAATTCTGATAGCTCCAAATTGGCCAAGACAACACTGGTATCCATTGCTGAGGAGCATGTCTCTGGGGAGAACGTGGACACTACCCCTGATGCCTTTGATGTTAACTCAGAACGACTACAACATCATGCATCCAAATCTAAAAACTCTGCAACTGACTGCCTGGAACATTACATAACAGCAACTAACCCAGATTTATCCCAAAGGGTTAAAGACATTATCCTGGAGGCCCGCAGACCTTCTACAAGAAGGAACTATGCAGGGAAATGGAAAAGGTTTGTCGTTTGGAGCACTGAAAGAGGAAAAGATGTGTCAAAGATAGATATTGCCAACATCCTGGAGTATTTGGCAGAGCTTCTCCATACAGGCCTGTCCTATTCCTCCATCAAGATACATGCATCAGCTATTTCTGCAGAATACAGCTTCGATCCCCCTGTCTTCTCACATCCTCTACTCAGGCAGTTCCTCAGAGGAATCAAGAATGTAAAACCTCCTAGGAAACCACCATTACCAGCATGGGACTTGAACTTTGTGCTAGAAAAATTGACACTCCCTCCATTCGAACCAGCAGCAACAGCAGATCTTCAACACCTATCCTGGAAAACTGCTTTCCTACTGGCAATTACTTCAGCAAGAAGGGTTTCGGAACTACAGGCCTTAATGGCAGTACAAAATCTTCCATCAAGATAGAGTATCCATGAGAACTAATCCTACATTTATGCCTAAGGTGGTATCCAGAGTGTCTCTAAACCAGGCAATCCACCTACCTACCTTCTTTCCCAATCCACAGAACAGGGGGGAAAGACTGCTGCATACCTTGGATGTACATAGACAGTTGCGCTACTACCTGGACAGAACCAAGGGCAATAGAAAAACTGACCAGCTTCTAGTAGCCTATGCAACAGGAAGGGAAGGAAAAGCAATTTCCAAACAGACAATCTCCAAGTGGATAGGAAATTGCATAAGATTCTGTTACTCCTACCATGGAAAGCCAATTCCACAGAACATAAGACCTCACGCTACAAGGGCTACAGCCACTACCACAGCTTTCTTACGAGGAGTGGCTACCAAGGACATTATTGAGGCGGCTACTTGGACCTCCGTGCATACATTTGCCAAGCATTATAACTTACCTCTATACTCTAGATCCCGAGCAGGGTTTGCCACTGCTGTATTGCAAGGGATCCTAACTACACCATAATTCTATTTCCTCCTCCCCTAGTTTGGCTATGGTATTCTACCCATTTGTTAGGACTGCAGATGCATCCTTGAAGGACATAATACAGTTTTGTACCTACCATAAATGTAGATGTCCGAACAGGATAGCATCTGCAGTCAGGATTACCCACCCTCCTTCCCCTCTGTGGTATTCCTAGGGTATTTACCCTCCTAATAGCTAGCTGGGGGGGGATCTCTTATGGTGTATTTGTTTGTATATATGTACATACATGCTTATTTTTTGTGTTTGCCTACCTTTTTTTTGGAAACATTGGCATTTACCCAAAATTTAGTTTTCCAAGAGGGCAACTGGCATCTGGGGCAAGAAACACTGAGGAAAATGGTGTCGGCTGATGCCTTTATACCCGAAGACCAGCAGAGATGACGTCGGGTGAAGTGCGACACCAGCCAAGGCCAGACCCAGACTTTGGAATCCGGCCGACCGAAGGGCTGCCTGACGACAGGACAACCCATTTGTTAGGACTGCAGATGCTATCCTGTTCGGACATCTACATTTATGGTAGGTACAAAACTGTACTTTTTCTTGCTGGTTCAGCAAACTAGATCTGGGGTTGGTAGGAGAGCATCATGGGATAGGGACTGTGCCTCGAGCTAACTCTAAGATCTTGAGCTTGGAAAGCGGGTGACTCGGAGCCGATCCACCCATGTGTAAAGAACAAAGGCCTGATGAACAACTCACATGGAACGTTATGGTAAGAACATAACTTCTTTTTATACTGTAAACAAAACTTGGGAAATACAAATAAACCAAAGAAATCCACTAGTCAGCAGTGAAGCAAAATAGCAGACCCACCAGTAATTTAAAAAGATTTATTGAAGCGCTTTTCGTTGCCACAATAAAGCAACTTCCTCAGAAAAAATTCACAGTAAAGAAAAAAACGGTGTTATTTGAATGATTAGAAGCAATTGCTTAATTAGCCACACCTCTTTCCTACCACATATTTAAAAAGACATTACACATTACTATACTAAACAAACCTGACTAACCATGTTATATTAAAAATGAATTATACATACATCATGGTATAAAAAAAATAATATATATTATATTCTATTAAAATAGACAATGCTAGCTATAGATCAAATTCAATTTAACATGAGAGGTGGCCCTATAAACTTACTTCTTGAGGAACACAAACTTGTATGGCAAATTCGTTTAAATGCATTTACCCTCCAGGCTTAAATGACTCATGCAACATTGCCTGTTTGCTTAAACTTAGAAGTCTGGTACGTTAGATATTGATTGTTGGGATTATACTGTATATATGAATTTTAGTCATATTATTAGTGTAGTATTGTCTATTTTACTATAATATATATTAGTTTTTTTATACCATGATGTATGTATAATTCATTTTTAATATAACATGGTTAGTCAGGTTTGTTTAGTATAGTAATGTGTAATGTCTTTTTAAATATGTGGTAGGAAAGAGGTGTGGCTAACTAAGCGATTGCTTCTAAGCATTCAAATAACACTGCTTCTTTACTGTGAATTTTTTCTGAGGAAGTTGCTTTATTGTGGCAACGAAAAGCGCTTCAATAAATCTTTTTAATTACTGGTGGATCTGCCGTTTTGCTTCACTGCTGACTAGTGGTTTTCTTTTTATACTGTCACGAGAGACCAGTGTAAACTTGAACATATGAGCTTTACAGTTGAGAATTCTAAAGACAAACGTTGTGAAGAATACACTTTTTTTTCACAAATTTAGCAAAAGCTTTCCCATTATCGTCAGTAGAGGGATTAGTATCTCCAGGTGTTTGCAGACACCACCACAGTAATGTGGTACATAAACAAGCAAGGGTGAACCTAGTTTAACCCGCTGTGAAGACTAGCCATGGTTGCCTGGGATTTAACTTTTCAGCACAATCTCACTCTGCAAGCATCTTGCGTACCATCGGAGCAAAATGTGGCAGACAGCCTGAACAGGACCAGGACAAACCCTCACTAGTGCAAACCAATTCAGGGGCATTCCAAGAATTGATCCAGCCATGGGGAATAACTCCGATAGATTTTTGCCTCCTCACACAACAATCAAAGGACTCCATGCAAGAAGGCCTGGAAAACTCATGTTTTTTTTTTCTTTTCCTTGTACAGGAATATTCCGGTTTATTTTTCCACCCTTTAACTAATAATCCAGGGTTATTCTGAAGATTCAGAATGACTCCCCAGAGATCAATGTGGCTACTCCCTTCTGGCACAGGCAACAGTGGTTCTCCCTCCTTTTGGAAATGGCCAGGGGTAATTACCACAAGTTCTTTCACAGAATGGACCTATACACACAAGAAAAGGTGTGTTTGGTACACCCCAGCCACAAACAACTGGAAATGACTGCCTTTTTTTTCCTGAGGATATGCGGCGGGTATAATTACTAAATGGAAGAAGTTTTCTTAGTTGGTGCCAATAAATGAATGAGCACCTACTTAGGCATAGTGTTTTTCTGGCTTAGTTGTGTGAGTTACTATCCTCTTTCCCTGTTGCTTTACAGCTGGGGTTCATTTGTTGGCCATTTCAGCATGTGTGTCCATGGATCATAGGAGGTTATTAGGCTATTGGCCCTGAGGCCCTTATACACCTAGCCAAGAGTTTAGCCCATGTTTAGACGTCAGCACCCGATGCCCCTGCCCAGCAGGGACATGGGTGGAATCCAGGGTTGTATTTTCTGTTTCCCATCCAGTTATCCGGGTTGTGCTTAAAAAGGGGTAAAGAGGTACTTTGCTTGATGTGAAGAGGGAGTCTGTTCCATAGAATGGGGAGTCTGTGGGACACAAATCTGTCCGCTGACAAGTCCTGTTGATGTCAGTCCAGGTTGAGGCCGAGAGTGCGGGTTAATCAAGTGGAGCTTGACTTGCAGATATGCAGCAGTCCCATCAAGGAGGGGTCTGTGATCACCATGTATGCCAGACAGAGGTCACCTCTGAGTAGTCCCTATGAAACTGAGTAGAGGGATAGGCCTGCCTGTGTATAGTAGATGTTTGAGGCCCTGAATTCTCTTGGTGAGGGACCTCTGTGGTCTCTCCAGCTGCTGTGTGTGCTTTGCTAGGTACATGACAAAAGGGGCATTGTACTGAATAATGGGCTGCATAAGGGAAGAATACAGGGATGTTATAACCTCCTTGTCCCTAGATGAGATACCCTTACTTATGATGTGGGCCATGTAGAAGGCTTTCTGCACAGCGGAAGCAACATGGTGGTCAAAAGTCAGGTTGCTGTCAACCTGGGTGCCCAAATCCGTCATGACTGATTGCGTGCTTAGGGTGTTATTAATGTGATAATTTGTATGGACATCACTCTCCCCAAAGGGGATGATGATGCATTTTTTGGTATTCAGTTTGAGGCCATGTTTTTGGCACCAGTCATTTGTCTGAGTGAGACCCTCTTGGAGGATGTCCACATCACTAGGGAATTGATGACAGCACCCAGCTTGCAGTCACCTGCAAACTTGGTCAGCCATAGCCCACTGGTTTTGGCCTGCGCCTTAGAAAAGTAGATAACAAATAACAGAGGCCCCAAGACCCAACCCTGGGGTACACCACTTGTTACGGGTCTACTGCTTGAGATGGCTTCCCCTATTTTGACTAGGTAGATTATCAGTGAGCCAGTCTGCTAACTGTCTGGTAATATATGGATTGATGCCTAGATGAGAGAGTTTATCTATTATGCCTGAGTGGGGAATAGTGTTGAAGGCTTTAGCCAGGTCAAAATACCTGATGTGCACTGTCCCCCCCCACCCTGTCCATGGCTTTGGAGGCTGTCTCAAAGAAGTTGACCAAATTTAACAGACATGATCTCCCCTTGACAAAACCAAACTGTGTGGGATAGAGTGTTTGGAGGTTGCCAATGTCCTTGTTAATGAGGTCTATGATAATCCGTTCCATGGCATTGCAGATCAGGATAGTTAGGCTGATGGGTCTATAATTTCCCGGATCGGTGGACGTTCCACCTTTGTGCAAAGGGATGACAATGGCTGTCCTCCACTTGGCTGGGACAAAGCCAGTACTCGGGCTTTGGTTGAATAGGGTGCCTAATGGTGCTGTAAGTGCCTACCTGAGTTCATGTAGGATGCAGCCTGGGATGTTATCAGGTCCCTTGGAGGCTGTATTTTTTGCCTTTGAGAGAGCAGTGATGACCTGTCCCTAGATGTAAGGGAAAGGGGGCAGGTTCTGGGGATGTCCTGATTTACTGATGGGGGGGGGGGCAGAGGTGTGAAGTTTTCGCTGAATCTGTTCGTCAGCAAGTTTGCTATATCTACGGCATTTGTATATGTGGTGTCCTTGACCAGCAGTTCTGAGATCTGGGTGCTTCCTTTGAGGTTGTGGACATGTGTGAAGAAAGCTTTATGATTGTCTCTAGTAGATGTGGCCAATTTGGAGTCTGTTTGTTTTGGAGGACTTCACTAGTGCTCTTATTTGGTTGTTCAGGCTAAAGAGACATTGCTTCCAGTTGGGCATTTGCTCCTTCTTGGTCTTGGACAGCAATATTTTCCTGTTGTTATAGAGTTTATTTATTGCAGATGTCCACTAGACAGGTTTACTTTTCCTCCCGGAGGATGATTTAGTCCTGTCTGGTATTCCTAAGTCCATGCATCTGTATAAATGCTCGTATAGTGTTTTGGTGTACTTTTCAATGCAATCTCATCTGAAAATGCTTTTGAAAGGGGTGTTGCGTATCAAGCCTCCTCCTGAAGATCGTAATTGTATGTTCGAAAAAGTAACTTTTGCTCCATTTGAACCAGCTCATCAGGCTGAGTTGAGGTTCTTATGAAAAACAGTCGTACTAATTGCTTTCTACTTTACAAGAAGAGTATGTGAGTTGCTGTTATTGTGGGCCAACCTTATCTCATTTTTCACAAAGATATGGTTTGCTTATCCGTAGTTTATGCCTAAGTGGTACTTGAGTTTACTTTGGGCCAGATTGCTCCAGCTCCTTGTTTTCTTTCTAAAACCTCAAAATGAAGGAGACAAGATACTTCATACCCTGGGTGTCCAGATGTTTAAAGACACCTGGGTTACTGTGTTGACAAAAGAACTCCGATCGGTTGTTTGTTTCTTGTGAAGGTAAGACAAAAGGATGTTATGTGTCGAAATAGAGTATTTCCAAGTCATTCAATTACTTTTTGTTATGCCCATCACAACTAGAATGTTCCATGCTGGGTCAAGGCTTATTCTACTGGGGCATTGGCTTCATATGTGGCTTTTTTGGAAAGGTTTGTATTCTAGAAGTATAGAAGTATTCTAGAAGCAGCAACTTTGTCCTCCCTGCACTCTGTTTTACAAAGCACTACAAACTAGATACCTTCTCCTGGTCTAGGGCTGGCTTTGCCAAGACCATTCTTCAGGGGCCCTTGGACCCCCCTCCTTCCTCCTCCTAGTCAGTCTAAGCTCTGGTCATTTACCCATAGAGCTAAGGCTACTACAGCAGTGATCCATATGATGAACATAGTAAAGATGTGTAAGTTAACTTATGAAAACAACAGATGTTTAAAAGAGCACAGCTGCAGTAGATGCTCCCTCCCTCCATCCCCCTTATTTTTGTATGCATTTGTTGTCATGGTAAAGACCTTTATTTTTGTTTTCCTAGCATTTAATTGTCAAGGCTTTAGCCTCACTATCTCTGCTGGCATAGAAGCTATGAAGGGTTTGGTGCTCAAACCTGCTGTCTTAGTCCACTTATCTTGAGCTGACTAATGGTTTGTGTGCATTGAATGTGCCATGAAACTTTTTAAGTTGGCCAGCTGTTACTTCCTCGCAGGGTATAACCCTATTTAGCTAAGACTGCTGCAGCAGTGATCATGCCAACATCTACTGTTATGGTAAGTTTACTTACACAGCTTTACTTTATTGCTGCTTCTTGGCATTTGGTTCGTTGATTTGTTTCTTAACTGGGATGTCCTGTGTGTGGAACTTTTATGTTTACCTTGTTTGCTTGAGTACTCATTAGGGTCATCACTTAGTAGCTCATGCATTAGAGATACTGAAATGGCTCTAGGTGTGCACATGAGTGTATGCCCCACTAAAAGGCTGATGTGGGTATAGAATATGAATTAACCTGTAGTGTGACAAAGCAGAGCCTCATCTCTTTAAGGGTGGTAATGGGTCTGAGCTGCCAAAGGTAAATGACAGCTGTGGTGGTGAGATTTCTGGGAGAATAAAGAATCATGTCAGATAGACCGAGGTCTGTGGGAGAGTGAAAGGAATGCTATCGAAGGACAAAGCAATGGATGCTTTGAGGCCCCTTCTAACAATGTCGGACAAGCAAGGTCAGTAAAAACCTGAGTTGTCAGCTGCCTGGAAGAGGGCTGTTTGAGCAGAACAGACTGAAATAGAGATACTTCTTGTATAAAAGGTGAGTGGCTGGTAATTATTTCTAAACCAATAGGTGCAAACCTTTACTGGTATGTTTTCCGTTCTTGAAGTTATTAAGGACAAAACGATGTCCATTTGATGTTAAATGTAAACAGCTTTGGATTTTAGAAACTGAAGTCTCTGAACTTAATTTTGACCTGCTGTGAAATGGAAGTATGTTGTAAAGATGATTTACTGAATGTAAAACCCCATATTCCTCTGCTTGGTTAAAAAAAAAAAAAAAAAAAAATATATATATATACACACACACGTGTGTGTGTACCATTCTGCATTCTAGTATTTAAATTTCATTAAAAAATATGCACCATTCTGCATTCTAGTGTTTAAATTTCATTAAGTATTCATTCTG
Organism: Protopterus annectens; assembly: GCF_019279795.1. NCBI lineage: Eukaryota > Metazoa > Chordata > Ceratodontiformes > Protopteridae > Protopterus > Protopterus annectens. Next base: position 1,071,706,044 of record NC_056737.1, read on the forward strand.
CGTTCTAGTGTTAAAATTTCATTAAGTACTGGTAGTAATAAGAGAGCGAACCCTTGCAGATGCAATGAATTGCAGGAGATGTTTGAGTAGGGAAACTACTATACTAGCAGGGAGAAGCACCGAGTTGAAGGAGGCCAACTTGTGACAGATAAGAAGCAAGGGGCTATATTTAAGTGTGTGTATGTGTGTTTGTATAGATATGTATGTATTTATATACATATATATATATATATATATATATATATATATATATGTATGTATCTACATATACATTGTATAGGTATGTATGTGTGTGTGTGTATGTATGTATGTATATATATATATATATATATGTATATATATATATATATATATATATATATATATATATATATATATATATATATATATATATATATATATATATATATATATATATATATATATATATATATATATATATATATATATATATATATATATATATATATATATATATATATATATATATATATATATATATATATATATATATATATATGTATATATATATATATATATATATATATATATATATATATATATATATATATATATATATATATATATATATATATATATATATATATGTATGTATATATATATGTATATATATATATATATATATATATGTATATATATATATATATATATATATATATGTATGTATATATATATATATATATATATATATATATATATATATATATATATATATATATATATATATATATATATATATGTATATATATATATATATATATATATATATATATGTATATATATATATATGTATATATATATATATATATATATATATATATATATATATATATATATATATATATATATATGTATGTATATATATATATATATATATATATATATATATATATATGTATATATATATATATATATATATATATGTATGTATATATATATGTATGTATATATATATATATATATGTATGTATATATATATGTATGTATATATATATATATATATGTATGTATATATATATGTATGTATATATATATATATATATATATATATGTATGTATATATATATGTATATATATATGTATATATATATATATATATGTATGTATATATATATGTATATATATATATATATATATATATATATATGTGTGTGTGTATATATATATATATATGTATATATATATATATATATATATATATATATATATATGTATATACACATATACATTTCTGTAGTACATATTTTATGCATATACACAAGTACAAGGTTTACATTTAGGACAACAGTCCCACTGCTTATGTCACCAGAGGATTGTGGCAGTAACTTCAGGAAAAGTATTAGGGGTATATCCTATTTATCGATGTTTTATGATGATCAGGTGACAGTAAATCTTTCTGTATATAGAAACAAGAATGTTCTCTGAAATCCAAAACAAGAACAGTGATTCATGTTCTAATTAAGTTGTTGTACTGTCCATCCAAGCTAGGTTCATAGGTTGGTACTAAGCTATCGGCCCTAGGGCCTATACAAGCCTAGCCGCCAAAATTCCCTGGCTATTTCTTCCCACACTATTTACTTCCCTGGACCCCTGTCTAGCAGGGTGACTGATGTGATCCCTGGGGTGAATTTCCTTTCTCCCATCCAATCGTCAAGGTTCCTTTTGAAGAGGGCCAAAGAGGGGCTCTGCTTGACATGTATGGGCAGTCTATTCCAGAGTTTGGGGAGTCTCTAGGTCAGGAACCTATCCCTCCAGCATGTTTTGTTTATTGTGATGACAAGGTTTAGATCCCTGGAGCGTGTGGCTCTGAGGGATTGGGATTTCTTTGTGTAGCATGTCCAACAGCTCTGGGTTTGACATGGCCTTGTATGTAAAGCAGAGATTGCCTCTGAGTAGACGATATGTGACAGAGTATAGCTGGAGTTTAAGGCAGTCAGCGTAGGGTATCCGCTTTAGGCCTGTCATTCTTTAAGTGAGGTATTTCTGTGGCCTTTCCAGTTGTTGCAGATTTAATTGGACTAATTATTGCTAGATGTTTTCTGTTCTCATGTGTAATAATTCTGTTCTTATTTATTTTTTTTAGATATTTTATCGCCTTTATTTGGAACACTGGTGTCTTCTGTTCAGGTAAGATTTGCAGCTCAAGTTTACACTGAAATCCTGACTGTCATAGTGAAAATTGATTACTTTGTTTTCTGTAAAAAATTAAGCTTGATGGAGACTGTAATTTGGGTGCTAAATTTAGCAGAAATGTGCATATTAATGGCATTTTGCTGCCAGCTCCTTTGGTACAGTGGAAAAAGCCCTGATTACAGTTCAAGCAACCTAAACTCAGACATCAGCTCCTTGTGTCTCCTGAAGCTGGCATGAGGAAAGAGACAAGTCTGGCATTACTAACTCACCTCTCCTTGTGAGGAGAGTGTAGGAGTGCATACCTAGGGCAAACATCCTGAAAGCTAAGTCCCTGGTGACCAGAGACTTCATGAGAGCACAGAGCTATCCTGAGGGGTTACGTCACTAGTAGAAGTGAGTAACATGCTCTTGGTGATGATGCTCTGTGTGTGCTAAACCATGGGTTTGTTACTGAGCATGTGCTGTGGGGTTAGGGGCGTATAATGAACACCGAACAACCCCTGCTGTCTGTCTAAATGATGGCTCCTCTGTCAGCTGTTACCTACATGAAACAAATGGGCCAGCTGATTGAGAGGTTGTGATTGTCATCGTGCAGCAGGGGCAAGATGTACTAAACAATTAATAGCATGTTAGTATATGTAGGTATTGCTAATATGTTACATTATATTATGCTGTTCTGATATAGTCTTTCCATTCTGAAAACAAAAATAGCTGCAGCAGATCTCAGAGAAAGAAGACATGTTTGGTTATTGCACTGAAAAAACTGTAGAATGATAGGAAGAAGCACTACTTAAGAGAGAGTGGTGAGCATGTGAAATACCTTGTGTGAATGGTAGCAGATATTATACTGGTGAGCATGTGAAATAGCTTGCATGAATGGTTACAGATGATGTACTGGTGAGCACGTGAACTATCTTGTGTGAATGGCTGTATGTAATGTATTGATGAGCACGTGAACTACCATGTGTGAATGGTTATAGACTGTACTGGTGTGCCCGTTGACAACTTGTGTGAATGGTTGTAGATGATGTACTGGTGAGCGCGTGAACAACCTTGTTTGAATGGTTATAGACTGTACTGGTGTGCCCGTTGACAACTTGTGTGAATAGATAATATACTGGTGAGCACGTGAAATAGCTGGTGTGAATGGTTGTAGATAATGTACCGGTGAGAGCATGAACAACCTTGTATGAATGGTTGTAGATAATGTACTGCGGAGCATGTGAAATAGCTTGTGTGAATGCTTGTAGATAATGTACCAGTGAGCTCATGAACAACCTTGTGTGAATGGTAGTAGGTAATGTACTGATGAGCATGTGAAATACCTTATGTGAATAGTTATAAATAATGTACTGGTGAGCATGTGAAGTAACTTGTGTGAATAGTTGTAGAAAATGTATTTATAAGCACGTGAAATAACTTGTGTGAATAGTTGTAGATAATGTACTGATGAGCATGTGAAATAACTTGTGTGAATAGTTGTAGATAATGTACTGATGAGCACGTGAAATAACTTGTGTGAATAGTTGTAGATAATGTACTGATGAGCACGTGAAATAACTTGTGTGAATAGTTGTAGATAATGTACTGATGAGCACGTGAAATAACTTGTGTGAATAGTTGTAGATAATGTACTGATGAGCACATGAAATAACTTGTGTGAATAGTTGTAGGTAATGTACTGATGAGCACGTGAAATAACTTGTGTGAATAGTTATAGATAATGTACTGTTAAGCACGTAAAATGGCTCATATGAATGTTAGGTAGTGTATTACCTAGATTACCAGGACTGGCCTTGGATCTGGTTTAGAAGGGGAGGAAAAAGAAGAAAATCTGGATGGTCAGGTTATGTCATCTCTGTGCACATTAGATGAATGTGAAAGTTTTGTCCTGCAGTATATTATTGTTTGCTGGTTTAAGTTTGGGATCACATGTGCTTCTTAGTCTTCAGTCTTTCTTTGCCTCTAAGCTAAGATAACAAGCCTGGGTACATAGATCCTGGCTTGAAAGGGCAAACCTTGTGATTTTTTTTAAACATTAAATTCTTTTGTCGATACAGGTAAACATACAATGGTATTAAAGAAAACAGACCCGCAGCAAGCATTTTTCATTTAGATTTTGAGTGCAGTTGGTTTAGATTTTGATTTCCATGTCCTTTTCTAAAAGTCCCACTAGAAATTCTGCTAAGTTATTTTAGTATTTGCAATATTCAGATCTTCAGTTACTGTTAGTTCAGATTTCGATTGCATTTGGTTTAAATTTTGAGTTCCATTTTGTAGTCATTGCATTTGTGGCAGCCAGTAGCTTTAAACTTACCAATTCTGGGTAATTCAGATTTTATATCCTAACTAAAGAGCCATTTCCTTAAGTGCAACCATTTTCTACCACAACATTTCTGACAACGTACACTGTTGGGAATTTTTAAAATCAACCAATGCATTACTTTTGAACACAAAAAAACATGTTCTCAGTTATATATCTCTTTCTGTTCCATCACCTCCAGCATTTATTATATACATGAGGAAAATTTCTCTGAAGTCAGCATGGGGTAGAAAAATACTTGTGTGAACATTTTCAAGCAAAAGTACTACACATCCTGACCTTATGTATTGCTCTCAGTTATACAGCAATGTCCTTTCATTGTTTTTTTGTATATTGTCTTTTCTTTTTCTTTTCTCAATATTTTCTAACCTGCTTTGATTGATTCTTATAGTTATCATGCAGTATTTATTTGCCCTACTAAATACCCATTTTTAACAGCAACGTGTTCTTTACTCTGTTAAAAACTCTACCAGAGCTGGTCTATCACTTAGCACTCTCCTATCCATTTCTGTTTGCCTGTACTGTGATATCAATCTGGGAAGGCAGTCTGTAACCTGCAGTCTAAACTTCTGCTTTGCTTTATCCCTGTCTATCCCCTTTCTATATTAAGGTATTTGGTCCCCAGTACCTGGTTTGTTTGCCATTTTTCTCCAGTGAATTCCTGCCCCTTGTTTATTTTCTATACCCCTACATGCATTTATTTATTTTGGTAAAATCTTCTTTTTCCATTCCCATTTGGGCTTAGTGTTTAGAACATTTTCTGTTGCTTTATGAATATAATATTCTGCATGGTTGTTGTTGGTGTTATTCTGCTTAAAGACCTGCATCCACTATCCTACTCTTCCTTATTTCTCAAACTCCCCACCCATTCATCATTATCCCTTTCCACTTTCGATTTATAACCTTCTGCCTGCATTAAGTAAAAGATATACAGTTACAGCTCATATAAAGTATTCCTTCAAATCAGGTAATCCTAAACCACTTTGAAGTACTTTCAGTGATCACTGTTGCAGTATTATTGACTGATGGAATAACCTGAAAAAGATAGCCATACATCCACCGATCATACTAAAGTCTTGGCACCCACCCCTTATGCTGTATATTCAAAGAATGACCTCAGCCCAGCAGAGACCGTGGTATATAAAGGATGCATGGATGCAAAGTGCCTCAAAACTTTCTTGCCATTAGCTAAGACATGAACTGTTACTTCATCTTTGGTTTGTCATTTGTATGATTTGTGCTTCTTACTTTACCATTGAGCAGGTAAGTATCCCTGTTGGGGATGCTTCTCTTTCTCTTTGTTGTATTTTGATAAATTTTGTACATGACGTTGAAGAGTGGGAAGGAGATTCCTGACAGGTATAACCATTCCAAATGTTTGTTTTCTGTTAGTGCTGAACATAATTATAGGGCTTGTTTTAGCTGAAATGTGTGTGCCGTTGACTTTGCTTAGTCATCTCTCTTCTTTAAGTTTTTGTCTCTCAAGATACATTTTTACAGTCCTTACTTGGGGTAAGATGTCATCTGAGTCCTTGACAGCCAAAGTCCCTTCAATGATGAAGAAGTCAAAGAAACTGCAAACTTCTGCTCTAGGTTCAGTCCTGGGCATCACTGTTGTCTTTTGATGAGACCTCGGACTGTCTGGCCATAGCACTTAACCTTTTAGCGCAAAAAATCTGGACAAAGCTAAAAATAGGGGGGAATGCCCCAACAATAGGGACAAATTTTAAATATTTTGCTATTATAAACTTATAAAGTTGCTAGAATAAAAAGTCTTATGTCTGATTTGTCACACAAAAATCCAGAAAATCACAAATTTTATGAGGAACAGACCAAAAATATATGGCAAAAATCTAGACATTCTGTGAAATTCTGGACAGTGGCGAGGTATGCATCTGGCTGCTTTTGCTGTTGCTGCTGCACACTCTATTACGGCCCCATTGGTAGCCAATATGACTCAGCCATCTTGCATGTCCATCATGTCCACTTTGGCCAGGAAGGTAGAATCTCAACTTATTATAATGGAGGGACCAGATGGCATACTTCATAGTTCAGAGAAGGTGTTCTCAGTGTTTTAGTTGAGGTATGCCAGCGCTCATAGCCTCCTCGTTTAGTAAGGGCAGACACTGGATCTAAAAAGATTTAGGCTCCAACCCCATGGTATCTTCTGACTCATATACAGTTTGTGTTGGATCTTTTGGCCAGGCTAGGGTACACAAAGGACATGAAGAAGTCTTGCTTAATTCCATCCCAGGATCAGATTTTCTTGGGTTGCAGAATCAACATGTCAGTATCAGTTTTTTCTTAGAGAATACAGGGCTTGTTTCCTGGTAGATCACGTTCAGGATTTTCTTTCTTTGGGTAAGACAGCAGCAAGATAGTTAGATTGTGCTTTGCATGACATCAGCGATTCCTGTGGTTCCTTACACTAGACTCTGTATGAGAAAGATACAATGGTAACTGAAGTCTGGTTGGACTCAGCATTGTCATCTATAATTTCCCAAATTCCTCCTTTGCCCTTCATCAAGAAGGAGATTTCATGGTGGGTTAATCAGGTTTCACTCAATCTAGGAGTGCCTCTGCTGATTCCTTCCCCTTGCAAAAATTTACTCACAGATGTACAGATGCCGCTGATCTGGCAGTGGAGTGCTTTTTTCAGGGACATAAGGGCCCAAGGGGTATGGTCACACAAGGAAAGAAAGGCACACGTTGATATAAAGGAGGTGAATGTACTTTGTACTTTTTAGCTCTTCATTTATTATATTATCTCTTATTTTTTATGTTTTTAAACACCATTTTCATGTTATCCCACCCACTAAGACTTGCATAATTTCCACTATTTGTTCCTTAAATTCATTCCTCTTTAATAGGCAAGTAGGAAAGCACCAGTGTCTTATTTTTACTTTGTTGCCCTGGGTCTTTGTCTTAGGTTTTATTTGTGTATGATCTGACGTAATTATGGGATGTGTTTCAAAAGTTTGCAGTTAAATGCATGTTCCTTTGAATTATACTTTCTCTCCAGTCTAACCCAGTTATTTTACCTTGGAGAATAGTATATAAATTATGTCTGGGTTCTTATTACTGAATTTACACCTTCCATACCAAACATTCTTGTATATGTCTTTAGAAATCTGTCATCTTTTATTATATTTTCATTTTTAGGTTCCCCTTGAAACATCCTGCATCTTCAGTATTACAAACTGGGTTCCTGTTCCCACCCATAAATATTTCTTTCTGAAAACATATTATTTCTCCCCACATTTTCTTTATCATCATAATGGCAATATTAGGTGGAATATGCATGCCAACATGATCCTCCTTCCTTGACAGTAACTCCTTACTGTCTTAAAATGATAATTATTGCCTTTTTTGCCTCTTATATCTCTATTGGAGCTCATCTTACAATCATTACTATTGGCCATCCTTTTCCTTTGTCCCTGATATCTTGCAGTGTGTCTACCCTGAGGTCATTTTTTGTCAGATTACGTGCTCATTTCTACCCAAGTCAATCTCTTGCAACATTGCTGTTTGCATCCTAGATTTCTTAATATACTTCAATATTCTCTGCAAGGCCATTTACATTCTCTGATAATATGGACAGAGTAACCATTATGTTAGAATGCTATTATTGCCACCAATTATACATGACAGTTCTTCTAAATGTATATTTCCAACATTTAGCTTTCATTCACACAATGTTTAGCAGGCTGCTTTTATGAAGTTGCTTCTTCTCATCTCATTATATGTATGTCACATTTTCAGGACTTTTTGCTTCAATGAAAATATTTTAGCAAAACACTAAATATATTTTCAGAAACCCTATCCCTTTTAAACTTAGAAAAAAAAAACACAAAAATATGTACATTTTCAGCAAATGAAGTTTACTCTTCCAGATAGAAGCAGTGCCCCGAACTTACAGCTGCACCCACAGACATTAATTATTTTAAAAGTAAAGCACGTCTTGTACCGTTTTCCCATTTACATTAATTGACATCACTTTTTTTGTATCTGTTTTCCACCCTCAGATATGAAAAGCAGCTTGCTTGCTTTCAGTATTCATAAACTTTTAGCCCTAAGAAAAAATGCAGTGGATACATAAACTACATGGGTCTACTTCTAATAATCAAAAGATTACTTACCCGAAACTGAATTTACCAAGACGACAACACCAAACTGTTGATTTATTGTACAATCACACTACTGAATTATTTGTTAACAGGGAAAGTATGCACTTGGCCAACATGGGGAAATTTGCCCTTTTCCCTATTGTAGTACAATCCTAGAATTGGTATATTAAGTTGGGGGAGTGTGGGTGGCATTGGGGGCTTGGTCTCCCACCTGTGTGGGTCTGACATAGTGTGATGTTTCTTCATTCAGTATTGGCCAAGTGCATGCTTTCCCTGTTAAAACATTTGCTAGTGTGATCAGTAAATTAACAGTTTGGTGTGGTCATCTCTGTAAATTCAGTTTTGGGTAAGTGGTCTTTTGATTATTAGAAGTAGACCCAAACTACATAGTAATGTACTAAGGCTGTTGAAGAGACAACCACTTCTGTAAGTTATCCAGTTCCCACAGTTTCAAACTTTATTTTTTTTCTCTTAACTGGTTGCTAAGGTAGTTTTAAATTTTTATTATGTTGTACCTTATACTTTTTACAGTGTCCAAGCTTTTCATTGCTTGTAGGTGAGGACTTTGTGTCTTCAAGTTGGTACTGAGACAGAAAAAATATTTACTTTACAGATTCATGAATTGACAGTTGTTAATTTCTCCCAGAATACAGTATTTAGCCAACTTACAAGATGGCTGCACATCGATCAACAGCTTGATTTCAGCTCTCCCAGTGTGAAAAAAGAAACCGAGAAATAAGGGCCAGAAACTTTGCAAATGTTAGTAAATTCAGTTACTGGCTAGTAAGTACATTGCAGAGTTGACAGCAAAGAAGAAACTTAGTTGGGCAGCACTCGCCCTGATTGCAAAAGACTTGCTCTCAGTGTAATTGACCACTTACCCTGAGAGAAGGTAATTTGGAATCTGATCCCTGTAGAAGCATATTTATAGATGGCCCTTACACCAAAGTAAGTCACTTACACTCTGGAAGGGAGGGCATGTTTACACTGAGAGCAACTCTTTTGGAATTTGGCCCACTGAATTGAAAGAATGATGAAGCTGCTCAGCAAAAAGCAGTTCAAGCTTCAGCTTTTGTGCAGGACATGGCTTCTAGTAATCAAGAGGAAAAAATAAACCAAATATGCTCAGAACTGATTAAAGTAAAGTAAACACTGAAGAAGTATAGCAATTCAAGTAACAAAAGGTTGGAAAAAATGGAAGAAACTTTAAACAGCTATATGGATGAGCTGATAAAACTGCAGAAAATAAAAGGTCAAAATGAATAAAAGGCTGGGAGACTGTTCAAGAAGAGCTATTTAAAAATGGTAGTGGTAGGAGACAGAGCATGCAGGGAAAACCTGAGATTTTCTGCTGTACCAGAGAAACTAGAAGGAACAGACTGCATTAATTTTATGAAAGTACAAATAAGTATCTGGACTGGTATTCCATTGTAAGATTTGTTAACTGAAAGAGCACATATAGAGTGTATGCTCCAAATCTGACCATACAAAAGCAGCCAAGACCTGTATTAGTAAAGGTGCCATCCTACCAGCAGGTAGAGTTGATCCTGACAAAACTATGGCAAAAGGGCAAAGTATTAAAAATTGGAGACAATAGAGTGTATTCATCATACACCAGGTAGAAGAGAAACAATTTTTTATCCTAGAATCCAGGGAATATTGAGAGGCAGGTGTGAGATTCAAGCTTCTGTGCCCACCTATCTTTAGAATATTTTTCTTGGAGGATCAGTCATTTTTTCATAGGTTCCTAGATTAGTACTAAGCTAACTGCCCTTGTGGGCCATTTTAAGCCTAGCCAGTTACCCCCATGTGAGACTCAAACCGTGCACTTTGTGTCTGCAAGGTAAACACCTTAACCATTATGCCATCCTCCCACCCAAAATAAGTTGCCTGTCTTGGTATTCGAACCGTGAACACCTGTATGTAAATCTGGTAGTCTAACCACTACACTACCTTGGTTTTAAATATGTAAATAGTGTGTGTGTGTGTGTGTGTGTGTGTGTGTGTGTGTGTATATGTATATATATATATATATATATATATATATATATATATATGTGTGTGTGTGTGTATATATATATATGTATGAATATGCATATATATATATATATATATATATATATATATATATATATATATATATATATATATATACACACACACACACACACACACACACACACACACACACACACACACACACACACATAAAGCAACCCCTACCCTGTCCGATAGGTGCCACATCCACCTGAGCTTCCACCATCACAGGCAAATGGGGCCTGTGTTTAATGTCTCATCCATTGGCTGGCATAGTCAGGAGTGCAGGCCCCATCCCCATGCTATACAGTGTCAGTACTAGAACATTAATCCAACTACCTTTTGGGGGGAATAGAACTCACAACCTTCTGCAACAAAAGAGAGTGTTCTACTTGCTGCGCTACTGAGTCTGGTCTTTGAAGTAGAACAGGCTAAGGGGGATATTATAAAAGTTTACCCAACAAAAAGTGAGCCATTAGACTGAAGGGGACTCTACTTCTCTTCATTCTGATAATACATCTTGTAGAGAGACTTTGCCAGGTAAACATTTTCTAGTGTTCCAAAGAAAAATGCTTGAGAGAGAAGGAAAAAAAAACACAGAAACAGGAGTTGATTAGAAGAATCAGGAGTACCTTGGACTTGAACCAGAGTTTGGGGTTGGGAGAGGGAAATCAACAGGAAGAAGACCATCAACATTGAAATTATTGAATAAACGTGAGACTATAAAGCAACAGTCATTTGTGAAATATGGCTCTACATGAAAAAGTGGAAAGACTGGACTTTTTTTGACTTTGTTAAACTTGTGGGGTACTGAAACACATAAGACTCACTTCATGTCATTAATGTTTGGAAGGGCACTTTAGAGAAAGAGGGAAAGAGGAAAAAATGAAAAGTAACTAAGTAAAACTATTTTTTTTCTTAATAGTATTTTATAAAACATTTCATGATATTGCATTTTATATTGTAAAGCATTTTCAGTTATTGTTTGTTATAAACATACAAAAGTAAATGAGTGCACTTTTTCTTCTTTTTTTAGTTCAAAGAAATGTACCTATTATAATGTAAAAAGAGACAAAAGCATGTTTAAGTTAATATGCTGTAATCCTGAGTTGTTGAGGTGGGGATGGGGTTTATAATTGCACAGATTATAATATATGAACACGTGAAACCAAAGGCTCCCAATGGTCAATAAAAGCTAGTAGTGAGACTTCGACGAAAAGAGGCGTATTTTAGCGAATACACTGTCTATTCCCGCTGTCAAGAATGACTTCTTCAGAATAAAAAATCAACCCACGTCTCCATTTTTATACATCCAAGTCAAATCACATGATCATTTACACAATTAAAGAATTAAACATTTAAAAAACATAAAATGAAAACCATAAACCCTAAAAATCAAGTGATTTGCTATAAAACCCACCATTATGTCTAACTTTCAATTTTTTATATATTTAAAAAAAAAAACAGTTTATATTGAGGTACTCCTTTAGACCTGGCTTCTTATCAGCCCCTAGTTTAATCTGCCATAACGTTTCTTTCTGTTCGAGCTGGTTTCTGAAATCACCACCTCTTAGATTAGCGTTGCCCACTTCCAATATGGAAAACATGAACTTCTTGTATTTGTCACATTCAATTGAATCTTTAAACAACGCATTTTTCCCATCTTTAATTCTGATAGCATAAATATGCTCCCGAATACGCTCTCAAAGTTTACCCGTGGTCATCCCAACATAAAATGCTTCACATCCGCTACACTGACCAATATATAACCCCTTTTGTGTTGCATGTAAAACATCCAGGAACTCTAATAGTATGTTCAATGTGATTTAACAGAACGTAGAGGCCCTCTGATATAGACCTACAAAAATTACATTTGAAACATTTGTACATTCCCTTTTTCTTATTGGTTATCATAGTTTCTACAGGACAGTTGTTTGTCTCGTTTTCTAACAATTTCTTAATATTATAATTGTTCTTATATACAAAATTTGGTTTGCCTCCCATGGTTTTAATCAACTCAGAATTTCCTTCTAGTATTTTCCACTTTTTTAAATAATATTTCTAATAACAGGACTGTCCACAGACCTATCCAAAGTACAAAAGACCTTTTTGTTTTCATTAATGCCTAAACTTTTGTTAATGAATTGTGCTCTCAAAATAGGAGGATATAAGGTATGTCTATTGTTGATAATTTCCTGACTTCACTCCTTAAGATAGGTCTCATCCTAACCCCTGGCCAAAAACATATGAGTTACTAAATTAAATTCAGCCGCCAAATCCTTATCACACATTGTCATTCGACTGGCTCGTATAAATTGTTCCTTTAGTATGTTCTTCTTGATAAAATTTGGGTGGTTACTACGATGGTGTAAATAACCATAAGAAAAAATGTCCTTCCTATGTATTTTACTACTAAAAGTTTTTTGTTAACTTCCCATTTCAAAGTAACATCCAAAAAGTTTACAATTTATCCATAATCTCCTTTAGTAAATTTCAAAAAAACAGACTTAATATTAATGTCATTGATAAAGTCTTCCACTGTTGAGGCTGTTGACAAAAAACAAATAATCAACAAAATGTACATAAAAAGGTATTTTGTATTTACTTTCAAATTCCCTTAAAATTGTAATTTCCCATGAAGCCATAACTGCATTAGCATATGCAGGGGCAGCTGGGGAACCCATTGCTACCCCCTTTACTTGTTTATAATATCCCCCATCAAATAAAAATAAATTGTTATTCAACACTAATTCCATAAGACTACAAAAAAATTCACGTTTGGGTTTTGAAATGAGGCATGTTCAGTTAAAAATTGTCTTAAAGCTTCAACTCCTTCTGAATGGGGTATACAAGTAAATAATGAAACAACATCAATAGTAATCAATGTATGCTTATTACTATCATAAATGAACCCATCAAAAAACCCTCTAAATTTGTCTAAGAAGTCCCAGGAGTCCTTTACATAGGACTGTATACTTTGTACCATTGGATTTAAGATGGAATCAACTACTAGTGCAATCCCTTCCGTGACCGAATGTGGAGCAGAAACATAAAAAATTTTAGAGTTAAACGGACATAATGGTGGGTTTTATAGCAAAGCACTTGATTTATGGTTTTCATTTTATGTTTTTTAAATGTGTAATTGTTTAATTGTTTAAATGATCAACTGATTTGACTTGGATGTATAAAAATGGAGATGTGGGTTGATTTTTTATTCTGAAGAAGTAATTCTTGACGAAAGCGAGAATAAACAGTGTATTCGCTAAAATTCGCCTCTTTTTGTCGAAGTCTCATCACTAGCTTTTATTGACCATTGGGAGCCTTTGTTTTATTTGTATTTTTTTCTTTGGTTTCACATGTTCGTTTCTTGGTTTCGGAGTTTACGTGTACCCGAAGGCCGAGGCAGTGATTGATCCTTTGTTGAATGTTGGCGTACATCCTACACCCTCAATGAATGATTCAGGGTTACTACGGATTTTAGTGCAATGTATGAATGATATACAAAAAACTTTGAAGGTATTAGTCTCTAAACGTATTTTATTTTACTTTTTATTTAGAAGGTTTCTTGATGGGTTCAGTTATGATAGTAATAAGCATACATTGATTACTATTGATGGTGTTTCATTATTTACTTGTATATCCCATTTAGAAGGTGTTGAAGCTTTAAGACAATTTTTAACTGAACATGCCTCATTTCAAAACCCAAATGTGAATTTTTTTGTAGTCTTATGGAATTAGTGTTGAATAACAATTTATTTTTTATTTGATGGGGGATATTATAAACAAGTAAAGGGGATAGCAATGGGTTCCCCGGCTGCCCCTGCATATGCTAATGCAGTTATGGCTTCATGGGAAATTACAATTTTAAGGGAATTTGAAAGTAAATACAAAATACCTTTTTATGTACGTTTTGTTGACTATTTGTTTTTTGTTATAGAAGGAACAGCCTCGACAGTGGAAGACTTTATCAATGACAATAATATTAAGCCTGGCTTTTTGAAATTTACTCAAGGAGATTGTGGACAAATTGTAAACTTTTTGGATGTTACTTTGAAATGGGAAGTAGACAAAAAATGTTTTAGTAGTAAAATACATAGGAAAGACACTTTTTTTTCTAATGGTTATTTACACCATCATAGTAACCACCCAAATTTTATCAAGAAGAACATACCAAAGGGACAGTTAATATAAGCCAGCCGAATGACTACATGTGATAAGGATTTGATGGCTGAATTTAGTAACTCGTATGTTTTTGGCCAGAGGTTATGATGAGGCCTATTTTAAGGAGTTAAGTCAGGAAATTATCAACAGTAGTCGTACCTCATATACTCCTATTTTGAGAGCACCATTCGTTAAATGTTTAGGCATTAATGAAAACAAAAAAGGTCTTTTGTACTTTGGATATGCCTGTGGACAGTCATTTTATTAGAAATATTTATAAAAATTGGAAAATATTAGAAGGAAATTCTGAGTTGATTAAAACCATAGGAGGTAAACCAAATTTTGTATACAACAACAATTATGATCTTAAGAAATTGTTAGAAAACGAGACAAACAACTGTCCTGTAGGCCCCTATGTTCTGTTAAATCACATTGAGCACACTATTAGAGTTCCTGGATGTTTTACATGCAACACAAAAGGGGTTATATATATTGGTCAGTGTAGTGGATGTGAAGCATTTTATTTAGGGATGACCACGCGTAAACTTAGAGAGCGTATTCGGGAGCGTATTTATGCTATCAGAATTAAAGATGGGAAAAATGTGTTGTTTAAACATTCAATTGAATGTGACAAATACAAGCATTTCATGTTTTCCTTACTGGAAGTGGGCAACGCTAATCTAAGAGGTGGCGATTTCAGAAACCACCTCTAACAAAGAAACGTTATGGCTGATTAAACTAGGGGCTGATCTAGAAGCCAGGTTTAAATGAGTACATCAATATAAAGTGTTTTTTAAAATATATAAAAATTGAAAGTTAAACAGACATAATTGTGGGTTTTATAGCAAATCACTTGATTTTTAGGATTTATGGTTTTCATTTTATGTTTTTTTTTAATGTTTAATTCTTTAAATGATCAATTGATTTGACTTGGATGTATAAAAATGGAGATGTGGGTTGATTTTGTATTCTGAAGAAGTCATTCTTGACGAAAGAGTGAATAAACAGTGTATTCACTAAAATACACCTCTTTTAGTTGAAGTCTCATCACTAGCTTTTATTGGCCATTGGGAGCCTTTGTTTTATTTGTAAGATTATAATATATGCAGAGTTGACATGTTCAGTTTTACTTTTGCATTGTTGAATGTTTATATTAAGGCCGTGGGCTTAATCTAGTGACAGTTGTTTTGTGTAGGCAGCTAAATGAAAGGATACTGAATATAATGAAAGTTTTTCTTTTGGCAAATAAATGTTCAGTGTAAGCCGAGATGAAGGAATCTGCACATTTGGTACTTGTGTTTCCATGGAGACAAGCTGCCTATAGGAGAAGCAGTAAAAGCAACTGCACTGTTTAAAGGCTAAAATGTAATGCTTTCTTAAAGTACATAAGCTGTTTTTCACATCTGGGAGCGGGATAAAGATAAGATCAGGACAACAATTAGTGCAAGTAGGAGCACATGCTGTAACATGCATCTTAACTTGGATAACCTTAATGGTAGGGCTGAAGATGTACATGGTTTTGTGCTGTTTGTTTTAAGTCAGTAGGTTCTGGGGGGTGTTTTTTTTTTAGGGTTTTCATGGAGGTGACAAACTGTAGCCAAAGGTCAATCTGACTTTAACATTAGTGGGTGCATATAACACACAAGCTGCAAATAAACATTTAAAAAAGCTGGCCTGTATAATAGGTGGGAATAATAATTTATCATAATCGTTAGACTAAACATATTATTTTGTAATTTGAATGTCTTCACAGATGCAGACAAAAAGGTAAGGGCACTGAATTATATTAAGAAATGCAGAGTGCAAATAACAATGTTACAGGAGGCACAGTTGGAAAGAAGTGAGCATGTGAATTTGATAAAGGATGGATTTCAGGATGGATATTCAGCAAAATATCAGGGACAAAGGAAAAGAGGAGTATTTACACTGATTGCTAGAGGAGCTCCACTAGCGATAGGAGAGGGAAGAAAATATAGTAATGGTAGATTTGTAGTAGTAAAGGGCTACTGGCAAAGGAGGAGGATTATGCTGGCATGTATTTATATTCCACTTAAAACTGCTATTACAGAAAGAAAATTTTGGGAGAAATAATCAGTAGGGAATATTTCTTAAACATGGGGACTGGAACTTACACAGAAAGGAAAATATAACAAAACGTAAATTTCTGAAGAAATTGATGAAAATATTTGGTATGGAAGACATGAATGCAGTAGTAGGAACTCTTAAGAGAATTTACATATTATATCCGAAAGACTAGACAGAAATTGTTTCACAGGAACAAGGAAATTTAATTGAAAGTTTTCATACACATCCAATGACTATTTCAGATCATGCGCCATTAACTAGGATAAAAATGCAGTGTAATGAAGTAAAACGGAGACACTGGAGCTTTCCTACCTACCTGTTAAAGAGAGGAATTTAAGGAATGGGTAGTGGAAATTATTTGGGTGTTATCAGGGAAGATATACATTTCCTTAGAAGTTATAGCTAGTGAAAGGGATAAAATTAAAGTGGAGCTTAAAAATAAGGTAGAAATAAAAGAAACCAATAGATGGTGAAAAGGTAACAAGAATTAGTTAGAGGGCTGATAAATGATATTGCAGAAGGGGAATCTCATAGAACAAGAAGAGGTGAAACTGCAGAGTACTAAAGAGAAAATAAACTAGCATCTGGATAATATGCAAGAGTTTAAAAAGATTGCTGTTGCGCAACTGTTTTTTAGTAATTTCTCCAGAGCATAAAAACTTAGCACAACAAATTAGGCAACAGAAAGTAGAAAAGGTTCTTGTCAAACTAAGGGAGCCTATAACAAGAAGAATAACCAGAAATCATGTAGAGGTATTGGAGATATTTCAGAAATTTTATGAAAATTTATATAAAGCAGAGGAATGTGAAAATCAAGAAAATGTGCAAGTGAAAATATTTATGGAAGACTTGAGTATTCAAAAGTTAGAGTTAGATGAGGCTTAACAATTGACATCTAAGGTAGGAGGATAGGAGATAAAAACGGTGACATATAATCAATCTGCCAGAAAGTCTCCAGGAATAGATAGTATTCCTGTGGAAATTTGGAAGCTAGGAGAGAAGAAAGTGATAAAGATCTGGAGGGTTTTGTTTAAAAGTATTTTAAAAGGAGGGGAAGTCCCAAAATCCTGGAACAAAGCGTGATAGAAGTATTTGCATTCCCTAATACAATAATAAAGTTAGTAATGAAGGTATATGAGGGATCAGAGGCAAAAATTTAGGTGGGAAGGTTCCTATCTGTTAAGTAGTGTCTGAGTAGAGGAATCAGGCAGGCATTTCTTCTTCTCCCTTTCTTAGTTGCATTATATTTAGAGCCATTGGCAAAGAAAATAAGGGACTCAGAAATTCAAGATAGGGTAATCAAGAAAAGTTGGCTTTATCATCAGATGATATTGTTTTGTACCTGATAAAACCAGAAAAGGACATCTCAGTGTTGTAGAACATTCTGAAACAGTTTCAAGTTTTTCATGGTATAAAATTAATGAAGACAAAACAAAGAGTATAGCTGCAGACTATATACCCACACATGAACTGGTTCAGCAATACACATATCTACTGGGACATGATAAATTGAAGTATTTAAGAGTATGGTTTAAAAGAGATTCTGATATGGCAGCTAAAGATACGTGGGGAAAAGACTAAAAAGATAATACAAAACCTGAGAAACTGGAAGCTCTTGTTTATGGATATGGATGGCAAGGTATAAGCAGTGAAAATATATTTAGTCCCTTTAGTTTTATAAACCGGTTAGGGCGGCCGCAGTGGTTAGCGTTGTTGCCTCACAGCAAGAGGTTCTCTGGTTTGATCCGCGACTGGGGTGCATTCTGTGCGGAGTCTGCATGTCCTCCCTGTGATCACGTAGGTTTCCTCCGGGTGCTCCGGTTTCCTCCCACATCCCAAAGACATGCTGTAGGTGGATTGGGCACTCTAAATTGGCCCTAGGCATGAGTGCGTGCATGTGTGTGCCTTCTGTGGAAGATTGGGCACTGGGCTGGCAACTCAACACTGTAAAACTCCACTGCCAGTCATGAGCGGACAGGTGATCTGCTGTGGTGACCCCTAACCGGGAAAAAATGAAAGAAGTTTTATAAACCAGTCAGGTATGGTTTTATCAACCAGAGGAGAAGTTATAGACCATAATTAATAATGAGTGGAAGGAATTTATCTTGGAGGGCAAAGATCAAGTGGGATAGGTTGATTTCTTCCAGCAAAACTATGAGACTTAGGGTTATCTGATTTGAAGATATATTTTAGAGCTACACCATTAAGGCTCATATACATAATATAAGAGGAAAGCTACAATTCAAAGTGGAAAGGGATGCTAATGAAATGGGGTAAATTCAAGAAATAAGGAGAGAGTGGGATTCTGGATGCAAATCCTTAAGAAGAATAGCAACAGCCTTGCAGAATATTATAGTCATAAAGTAGCAGAAAGCATTCTAAGAACTAAGACAGCACAAGAATGGAGAAAGGAGATTCTGCTAACAAGGATGAATGCAATTAGGAAGACAAAGAGTAGACAAGAGGGGGTTTGAATTTACTGGAGAAAACTGGCAAAGGATGCCAAGCATCGGGGGCAAGTAACTCAAGAGGAAAAGGTAATAGAATGGGAAGAGGCCAAGAAGATATTTGGACTTCAGGCTAGAGACTGCCTTCCCTGTCAGGGACTGAGATCAGAGTATAGACAAAGATGAAGGGAATGGGGAATCCTAAGTGAAAACCTGCTTTGGTAGAGTCTTTACTTGAACCTAGAACAGAAGCTGCTGTTTAAAAAGGAATAATTAGTAGGTTATATAAAATTTTGCATAATAACTATAGGAATCAGGGTTAAACTCAGGAAATAAGGAGAGATTGAGATTTTAGATGCAGATCCTTAAGGAGAATAACAGACATAAAGAATATTGTATTCATAAAGTAGCAGAAGGTATTCTAAGAACTCTGCCAACATGAGAATGCACTGGAGTAGAATCCGTGATTGCAAAGTCATCCCCAGTGAAACAGTCAACCCATAGCATAAACTACTGGTTGTCACAATCAACTGCAAGCATCCAGAGAAGGGTCCACAGAGACCAGGCTGAGGACCTAGATGTTGACTGGACAGAAAGTACAACAGTTCAAGGAATTACGTAAGGCTCTACCACCCAGAGAAGAGGAGGAAATAGGTGGAGTTGAAGAAGAATGGCAGCTCCTCAAAACAGCATGTGTGAGTACTACACAAATATGTGGCTGAGCTAGGTATGGAAATAAGGTTCCCAAGGAAAGCTGGTGTTAGATTGCAGTAGTCCAGGAAGTCATCAAAAAAAAGGGAGTGCAGAAAAAAGTGGGAGATAGAATAAATGGACCAGGCTAGGAAGGGATACTGGTTGTCTGACAAAGAGGGTAAGAAAGGAGTTGAAGTAGCAAAGAACAGGACATTGGAGGCACTCCACTGGCTTCTGGAAAGTGACCGAGTAGGTGCACAAAGAAACTATATCAGGTTGTAATGCAAAGACTAAAGGATAAAGATAATCGGACACCAATCATAAGGAATGCCCGCAACAATCTGCTCACCAGTCTACAGGACATCAAAGGAAGATGGAAGGAGTACTTCTGTGGGTTTTTTTCATTCAGAAGCTGCCAGAAGCTGTACTGACCTAGATGCAACATACAGTAATAGAAGAGGAGGGGCCCACCCTAGAACACATAAGAATACCACTAAGGAAAATGAAGTCAGAGAAAGCAGCAGGCTCAGATGAGATCACAGCAGATACGATAAAGATGCCTGGTGAGATGGGGAGAAATAGCTCCTGCGGGTATGATAGCAGTGTGGAGAGAGACATATTCCAGATGCCTGGAGAATAAGTGTATTCATGCCAGTGTACAAGAGCAAAAGGGACCTCCACAACTGTGGGCAGTACAGTGGTATCAGACTTCTGTCACATTGCATGAAAGTTCTGGAGAGTGTGATTGATAAACAGATATGTAGAGTAGTAAAATGTAAGATGGGAGATGAGCAGTTCGGTTTCAGATCAGGATGCAGCACAACTGACCTAATGTTTACAGTGAGACAGATAGTTGAGAAGAAGCTAGAAATGAGTACAGCTGGGCATTCCTAGAGTTGGAAACAACATTTGACAAGGTCCCAAGAAAGCTGATTTGGGCAGTCTTGCAGTGGTTCAAAGTTCTGGAAACACTGGTGGTGTACAAAGATCCACTGACTTAAGTATGAACAATGCTTGGTCTCACAGAAGGGCTCCCTTTTTGAGTGGGTGTGCTTTAGGGTTCTGCTCTGAGCCAACTGCTGTTCATACTGGTGATGGATATCATTAGCAAACAGGTTGTAGATAATTAAAACTGCTCTTTGCAGATGATATGGAATTACAGTCAGACTCTGAGCAAAAAAATCAGCTAAGGATAGGGTAATGGCATGAAAAACTGAAGGCATGTGGGTTGAAACCAAGTACAGATAAGACAGTGGTAATGGCAGCAAATTGAGGAAATCGGAAGAAGCTGAGAATTGAGATAGAAGGGAAGATAGTGGAACAGCTTGACAGTTTTAAGTATCTGTGATGGTTGGTTGAGGTGAGGGGAAGTCTGAATGAAGAGGTAAAATCTAGAATCAAAGGGGCTGCAGCCAAATGGGATAGTGTCTAGTGTAGTGTATGACAGAAGAAGGCCAAAGAAGCAGAAAAGTAAGGTGTACAAAAGAGTGGTGCAACCAGGACTACTGAATAGTACAGAAACCTGGGCAGTAAAGGCAGAGCAGATGAGGAAGCTAGAGGTGATGGAAATGAACTGCCTGAGACAGGTGGCAGGATGCACACCATGGGACTGATGAAGAAATGAGGACATAAGAGCAGAAGCCCAAGTAGCTCCAATTGCAGAAAAGATCAAAGACAACATATTATTGTGGTTTGGGCACATCTGCAGAAAAGCAAAAGACAATCTGGTGAATAATATTTGGGACACACAGGAAGAAGTTAAGAGGAAACGAGGGCATCCTGCAAAGAGGTAGCTAGATTGTGTGAGAGATCTGTGACTGTCAGGCATGAGTGTCGAAGAAGTCAGAAGTGTGGCATTGAACTGAGAGAGATGGTGACATTTAACACAACACCCTGACCCCATGTAGAAAAATGGGGAAAATGGGTGATGATGATGATGAACTTTTGGAATCGATCAGAGGAAATTAATATAGATTGGGAAGAGAGACTGGATAAGCAATTCACTAGGAAATAACTGGAGGACATATGGCTGTCAAATATGTAACCATGTAGAAAATTTAGGATTTCCACTTGGAAATGTTTGCATATTTATTTTTGTACCCCAAGCAGACTCTAAAGAATTTTCCCCGGGTAGATGGCAGATGTTAAAGCTGTTTTAGGGAAGAAAGAGGTAACTGGGAATGTAATGAGTTGACAATTCCTTGGAGAGTACTCTTGTCAGATATATTGGGTGAGCAAATGGGTGTAAATAAGGATTTTTTTGAGCTTGGATACTGAATCTGACATGCCTAGAGGGTCTATATTAGAGCATTGAGGTTTAAAACCTTTGAATGTCCTAATATGGGAGGGTGGCCTAATGGTTAAGGTGTTTGCCTTACAAACACAAGGTGCGGAGTTTGAGTTTCACAAAGGGATAATTGGCTAGGCTTAAAATGGCTCACAAGGGCAGTTAGCTTAGTACTAACCTATGAACCTATGAATATCGAACCCTATGGAGCAAAAGCTGAAAATATCGAAACAGAAACTTGAATTCTTTCCTAGGGAAAGATTTTGGTTGTCCGTTTCTGTTGCTTTGGTATTGTCAGCACTGTGGTGGAAAGTTACGAGTCTGGTTCAGGTAAGTGTGCGATTGTGTGGATGTGAGGGTTAGGCGGGTTAGGTGAGTTAGGGTTAGGGTGCGGGTTAGGTATGTGTGCGATTGTGTGGACATGAGGGTTAGGGCGGGTTAGGTGAGTTAGGGTTAGGGAGCGGGTGAGGTGAGTGTGCGATAGTGACGGACCTTAGGGTTAGGGTTTTGGTTAAGGTAAGTGGATAGTTAGTGGTGTGCATATAGTTTAGTGTAGGGTTAGTTGTAAGATTTTAGGTGTATGTGTGTGGATTGCTGTTTGTTTGTTGTGCTTGTGTTGTGTGTGTGTGTGTGTGTGTGTGTGTGTGTGTGTGTGTGTGTGTGTGTGTGTGTGTGTGTGTGTGTGTGTGTTTTGGAACAGCGATTTTTTTCCCTAGGAAAAAAATTGCTGTTCTGACAGTTCGGGATTGTAATCTTTCGCTTACATAGGGTCGATTTAATCACCGTTCACTTCTTTTAGTGGTCGGTGATCTAATATAGACCCTGCCTAGACATAGTAAGGCCTTGTGAAGTTCAATTCTGGTGGTTGTCAAAAAAGAAATTACTCGAAAATGGAAAACGAAGTCTAAACCAACTGTATTTGAAGTATTGAATTTTGTAACAAATAAAAGAATTAGAAATGGAATATTTGGAAAAGGGTAAGCATAAACTGCACTGAAAAAAATTAAATTTTGGGAACAGCACCTTATTTATTTATTTAATTATTTGTAGTTTAACTGGGAAAGTTCATTGGGCCATATTGAGCCCTTTTTCAATGGAGGCTTGGGGAGAAAAGCTCCAAGTACATTCAAAATTATTTTGCCAGTTAATACAAGAAAGTCCATACAAAAATTTGAGCAGTTAGTACAAAAAAACAAATAATATTGGCAGTTAATACAATTATAGGAGAGGAAGCTCCACATACAATACAAAATTTGTTGGCAGTTAATACAATTATTGAAGCAACATGTTGTAGTGAAAAAAAAAGATATTACATAAAGCTAGTGCTTGAGAGATGTGGAGATTAATTGTGAGAAAGGAATAAGAGAAATTTGGGAGGGGTGTGAGCAGGAACATTCCCAGGTGGAGGATAGATAAGAGTGGTGAAGGGACAAAGGCAGAATGATTTTGGTTAGTTCAAATATGGGGAGGAAGCGAGTTCCATTTTTGTGCAAGCGAGAAAGCTAATGGAGATCGGCCTGGAGTGCGAAGAGGTTTGTGCAGTTCAAGTAAGTTCTGATTGATGGATCTAAGAGAACAGCCAGGATGGTGCATTGTGAGAGTGGAGGATAATGAAGGATTGAAAATGAGTTTATGGGCAGTGGAGAGTTGAATGAAAGATAGATGATTAGGGAGTTCTAACCAATTCAGTGAATGTAAGGAAATGCAGTGGTGAGAGGAAGATTTGGAATTTGTAGTAAACTTGGAAATTTTATTGTAGCAGGATGCCAGCTTAGCTTTGAGGGTACTTTGAAGGTTGGTGAGAATTGAAGCTCCATAAAGGAGGGAAGGGAGAAAGTAAGTGGTGGAGAGAGTTAGCTTGGTTGAGGTGGTTAGGCTGTTATGGCGGTAAAGCATACCTAGCTTTTGGTGGGTTTTCTTGATGTTGGCTTGAATGTCTTATCAAATTTTAGCTGTTCATCAATAAAGACTCTGATAAGCTTGGTTTGAGGGACTAGTTCAATGGGGATCATGTTTTGGCTTTTTGTAATGAAGTACTTTTTGTCAATTGTGTAGTTCTTGGTAGGGGAGAAAAGCATAAGTTTAGTTTTAGTTGCATTAAGGGCTAAATGGTTATTTAGCATCCAGGTCTCAGTGCAACTAAAAGCAGTCTGTTTTAGCTGCATAAGTTTGGAGAGAGAATCAGCTGAGCAGATGATAGTAGGCGTCTGCGTATTGAACAAGTTTAATGATGGAAGTTGTTGATGAAGATATTAAATAATAAAGGGCCTAAGATAGACCCTTGGGGCACTCCTGTGAGGGTGTCAGGGAAAGTGGAGGTGGAGTTGTTCCATTTAACGGACTATTGCCTGTTTGAAAGATAACTGGAAAACCAATTTATAGTTGGAGGAGAGAGGTTAAGGTGTGAGAGCTTTGATAGTAATAGGTTATGGGAAATGGTATCGAAAGATTTAGTTAAGTCTAAGAACAGAGAGGATGCAACATTGCTGGAGTGTTGGGCATGGTTGACGATGTCGAGAAAAGATAAGAGGGATGTGGAGGTACTATGGTGGGATCTGACACCGTGTTGTGTAAGGGACAGGAGGTTATTATCTAGGAGGAAGGAAAGAAGGTGGTGGATACGTTTTTCAAGTATGTTTGAGCTAGGGGAGAGTATGGCTGTGGGGTGGAAGTTAGGGATATCATTGTTATTCTCTCCCTTATGTAAGGTGATGATGATTGCCTTTTTCTAAGGGAAAGGGTACATAAGATTCCTGGATGGAGTGGTTGATGAGAATACAGATTAGGTAGCACAAAATTGCTAAGGCTGCTACTCGTAAAACACTCGTCTTTATTAAACGCCAAAATATAAAAAACGTTTTTCATCCTCACTCAATGCTCGGACTTCTTCAGAAACTCTGTTACAGACATTTTAAAAAACATCCAGTATTTATAAACTCGTTCAAAAAGCCCGCCAACAGGCTAGTCAGTGAACACAGGTTCTCTTAAAGGTATATTAGCCTAAAACCTACTACTTTTTACTAATATACTCTAAAACGTCAGTAGAATCAATACATTACAATAAAACCAAAAAATTAAAATTAAAAAATTGATGAAGTTCCTAATAATAAAATACCCTTCTTTTTGTCACTTATTGAAATACTTTGAGTATATGTAGAAACTATATATTCTCATCACCATTGTATTTTAACTCACTACTTGTTAACTAAAACAAATGTTTAAAACTAAACTAAACATATGTGTCATGACCTCAATCATCTCTCCAAACTCTTTAATTTGAGCAAACACATAAGTGAACATTTTTCATTTAAACCCGGACTTACAAAAGCATTAAGTTTAAATTGCCATAATAATTCTACCTTTTCGAGGAGTAAACCATATGGACCTCCTCTTATGTCTTTTTTGACTTGCACAAGTACCCTGAATTGGAATTTATGTTCAGGGAAACTCATAATATGTCTAGCAAGTGCAATATCTTCCTTATTTAACCTGATGTCTCTTTGATGTTCATAAACCCTTTCTTTAAACTTTCTTTCTGTCTTTCCCACATAAAAGGCGGGACAACTGCAACAAGTTGCCACATACACTACCCCTTTTGTATTACAATCAAATTTCTCCCTAGAATATACTCTGTATCCATTTATTGTTGTTTTTGCTCCTGACGCCATCAAGTGGCAATAGGAACAACAACCACATTGTGTCATACCCGCTCTCATTCTAAAAGGAAATTTGGTCCCACATTTATGCATCCAATCCTTAAAATTCAGGCCCCTTTTCCATGTAACCTTCAGTGAGGCTCCTAATATACCCCCTACTAAACTGTCATCACATATCAAAAACCAATTTTTCTCTAAAATATTCCTAATGTGCTCATGATCTAAGGAAAATCTTGGTACACAACTCAAATTAAAGTTAACCAAAGTTTTCTCATTACTTTGGCTGTCGGTACAATTCATATAGTCTTCTACTAATTACCAGCAGAGTGGACAGGACTGAAGGGTCATTCCTGCACCTGATTATGCAACTCAAACTACAGGTGTGAGTGCTACACTAGTGCAAAATAGTCAATTGAATCGTGCAAACGTAGCAGCGGAGCACCAAGTACAATCGGCAGGTACTCTAACAAATACAAAACATATGGGCTCTAAGTCGGGTCAAATACAGCCCTTAGAGAATATCACATTAATAGACAATAATAAGGGTTGTTTACCTATATATGCCAATATACTTACATCGAATGATCTGAACCAACAAGGGTTGATTAATGCTACACATATACCCATCATGAGAGACTGGTTAACGACTTCTGTAAATTTGCATGTGTTGAATCAACAGTCTCAAATTTTGGATGAAGACATTGTTGACAGACAGCAACCATTACCCAATCTTTTAAATTAATTAGATCAATATATGTTAAAATATGAAAAATTATGCTTAGAGATTGAGTATTTTCGTGAATGCATAACATTGGGTATAGTTCCTAAAGGTTTAAGAACTTGGCATTACCCTTCCGGTTTGACATCGGGTTCAGTTTTTCATCAGGAGCTGATTAAACATTTTAACCAACAAGGTTTGGGTATGTTACAAATCATAACTGATCAATATACTTTGATCAATAAAAATTTGGAACAACATATTTCCCAATTAGACTGCCAAATTAAACAACATGTGGATTTTTTGAGGTACAAGTATGAATATATCTGCTGCTTTCATAGTATAGAGCAGCATATTGAGAAAATTAGACATTATAAGTTGAAAAAATTACAGAGAGACCAAAAGCAATATGCCTCAAGCACTGCCTATCCTGCAACACCAAAATCTCAATTCCCATTAGACCTAGGTCCTAGTGGGATAAATAGTAGAATGGAGGAGAACATGGTTAATGAGGAGATTCATGAGGGAAACATCTCATCATATGAGAGCCGAGTACCAGTGCCGATTTGCCAGATAATAGTGGAGAAATAAGGAAAAGTGAAAGAATTAAGGCTCATAACAACAGTAAGAATGATGATAACCATAATAACAATTTTAGAGAAAACCAACAAGACAGTGCCTCTTATTCCAGGCAGGGTTTTCCGAGACGGAATCAGAAGAGGAACGCGTACTGGAAGAAGAACAACAAGAACAGGAGATAGTGGTTTTGAGTTCCCAATTTCCACCATGTGAAATGGTCCATAATACTAAAAAAGATTTCTTAGTATATAACTTTTCATCTGAACACTTGGTGGACATTTTGGCTAGAGGTTCCACTTTTGTTCCATCTACTAGAATGAATCTATCAGAAACGTTATGTGATATCAAGTTATTTGTTAGGAAACTCAATTTGAAATTAATGTTTTATGAGCAATCAACATGTGAACACTCATTGAAAATATCAAGTTGTTTTAATCCACCATTACACAATACCTTAAGTATGTTTGAAAGGGTATGTGAGGTGGATTTAAGAAGGTTGGATAGTTTAAATTTGGCTTATGAGTTTAACCTGACGTCAGAAGAAAAAGAGGAATTGGAGCTATTGATGGTAGCTGATGTCAGAGTAATGAATCCTGACAAGGGAGGGGGATTGGTTATTATGGACACACCACTTTATAAGGAAAAGGTCTTAGATATTTTGACCAGTGAAGCATATGCACCATCTTCGCTGAATGAGTACAATAAATCTATACAATTTATAAAAAGTGTTTTTAATGAGTTATTTATCGAAGCGAGAATAGATGTGCATATGTATAATTATTTGGTCATGCAAACACCAAAAGTTCCTTATATGTTTGGTGTACCAAAAATACATAAGTGTATCAACAATCCCCCCTCCGCCCTATAGTAGATGGGAGAGGTTCAGCCACCTATGCATGTGCTTTTCTGGACAGCATATTGAAAAAATATGCGAGTACAGAAGAATGGATCATCAAGGACTCTTGGTTTTTTTTAGAGAAAATCAGTGAGTTTCCTTTTTGGCAGACTAACAATTTTATGACAGTTGACATCAAATAGCTGTATACCAGCATTCCACATAGCATAGGAGTTGAATGGGTATCTATTAGAATGAGGCAAACGGGAGCACCAATAGAAGAGGTCAGCTTGGTCCAGGAACTTCTTGATGTGGTTTTAACCTATAATTTTATAATGTTTGAACGTCAGTTGTTTGTCCAGAGGGAAGGTGTAGCCATGGGCTCCCCCTGTGGGGCCAGTTTTGCTGATATGGTTTTATCATATTGGGAAAACAACATATTCTTTAAGAACAGTATGTATATGTCTCAAGTTAAGTTTTATGCCAGATTTATTGATGATATCTTCATCATTTTTGATGGAGATGGGGAGACAGCTGAAAACTTATTGAAGATATTGAATGATTCATCTGAGTTTTTACATTTTACATACACATTTAGTAATAGTTCAATTTATTTTTTGGACATAAATTTGATCAAAAATAAAGCTTCACATTATCATGAAGCTAGTATCTACAGGAAACCCACGTACTCAAACAAGTTTTTACATTACTTAAGTGCACATCCGATGTATCAGAAAAAATCAGTGGTCAAGGGCCAATTGGTCCGAGCGGCACGTATGATTACGTCGGATGCAGCTTTCATGGAGGAATGTAACAAGTTAAGACAAATGTTTATAAACAGAGCATACCCCGTTTCATTTATAGACAATTTAATAGATGAAGTAAAATCAAAAAGATGTACAGGTATATATAAACCTATTTTAAAAAAACAGGAAAATCTACAACTGATAGAAGGAAGGTTGATGGTTATAGATATGAATTGTACCGACAGCCAAAGTAATGAGAAAACTTTGGTTAACTTTAATTTGAGTTGTGTACTAAGATTTTCCTTAGATCATGGGCACATTAGGAATATTTTAGAGAAAAATTGGTTTTTGATATGTGATGATAGTTTAGTAGGGGGTAGATTAGGAGCCTCACTGAAGGTTACATGGAAAAGGGGCCCGAATTTTAAGGATTGGATGCATAAATGTGGGACCAAATTTCCTTTTAGAATGAGAGCGGGTATGACACAATGTGGTTGTTGTTCCTGTTGCCACTTGATGGCGTCAGTAGCAAAAACAACAATAAATGGATATAGAGTATATTCTAGGGAGAAATTTGATTGCAATACAAAAGGGGTAGTGTATGTGGCAACTTGTTGCAGTTGTCCCACCTTTTACGTGGGAAAGACGGAAAGAAAGTTTAAAGAAAGGGTTTATGAACATCAAAGAGACATCAGGTTAAATAAGGAAGATAATGCACTTGCTAGACATATTATGTGTTTCCCTGAACATAAATTCCAATTCAGGGTACTTGTGCAAGTCAAAAAAGACATGAGGAGGTCCATATGGTTTACTCCTCGAAAAGTTAGAATTATTATGGCAATTAAAACTTAATGCTTTTGTAAGTCCAGGTTTAAATGAAAAATGTTCATTTATGTGTTTGCTCAAATTAAAGAGTTTGGAGAGATGATTGAGGTCATGACACATATGTTTAGTTTAGTTTTAAACATTTGTTTTCGTTAACAAGTAGTGAGTTAAAATACACCGGTGATGAGAGTATATAGTTTCTACATATACTCGTAAAGTATTTCAATAAGTGACAAAAAGAAGGGTATTTTATTATTAGGAACTTCACATCAAATTTTTTAATTTTTTGGTTTTATTGTATTGTATTGAATTCTACTGATGTTTTAGAGTATATTAGTAAAAAGTAGTAAGTTTTAGGCTAATATACCTTTAAGAGAACCTGTGTTCGCTGACTAGCCTGTTGGCGGGCTTTTTGAACGAGTTTATAAATACTGGATGTTTTTTAAAATGTCTGTAACAGAGTTTCTGAAGAAGTCCGAGCATTGAGTGAGGACGAAAAACATTTTTTTATATTTTGGCATTTAATAAAGACGAGTGTTTTACGAGTAGCAGCCTTAGCAATTTTGTGCTAGCTTGGTAGTAAAATTTAGAGTCGGTTTTGTGGCAATACAGATTAGGTAGGCTATGTCAGCAGCTAATTTTAGAAAGAGTGATGGAAGGTTATCTGGGGCATGAGAACAAGGTTTTAATTTACTGAAGTTTTTTTTAACAGTGTTGACAGGGATAGGTTTGAGGGAGAAAAAAAGAGAGGATGGTAGGGTTGTTGGTGGTGGAAAAGGTGTTTGTGTAGAGTGGGGCTGAGGTGGGATGGGGGAGAGTGGAATTTGTGGTAGAGGAAGAGGGGTTGCTTGAGAGTGGGGCAGAAGAGGTTGATGAGCTAACAGGGAAAGATGTGGTAAGTTTGGTTATAGAGATGATAAAAAAGGAGTTAAAGTTGGTGGCTATGGTATGGTCAGGTGTAGAAGGGCCAGGACAGGGGTTATCTTTTCTGCCAGGTTTGAAGAGGGCTGTAATAATTTCTTGGGGTTAGATTTATAGTTGTTCTGGAGTTTTGAGTAGTAAGATCTACAATCGGAGCGAATGCACTGTTTTACTGTGTTGCGCAGTTGTTTATATTGATTAAGAGATTGTGGGGTTTTGAGTTTTTGCTGGAGTTTCCAGAGTTTGTCGTGTGAGTGCATAAGAGTGATGGTATCTTTAGAGAGCCATGGGGCTATTTTGGATTTCATTCTTTTAGTTCTGGGAGGGGCAAAGGTATTTAGTAAGTTAGTGAATACAGTATTAAAGTGGTTGACAGCATCGTCCAGGGGAAGACTTTTCAAAGGACTCCAATTTATTAGTTTTAAGGTATCCGAGAAGGATTGAGGGTTAGAGTTACTAAGGGTGCATGTTGTGATGTAATTGTGCAGTAAGTGTAGTCGGGATGGGGACCGGGTTGCAAAGGCAGAAAGATGGTCACTAATGGAGTTGGGCAAAATACCACTTTCAGAGATCTTGTCTGGGTAGGAGACTAATATCCAGTCCAGAACAGTGCCAGAGGAGGTATCTTTGTTGAGTTGGGTAGGAGCATTGATTAACTGAGAGAAGCCATATAGGTGTAAGGTATAGGAAGTAGAGCTAGAGTTAATAGAAGACCAGTTGATATTAACATCGCCTAGGATGATGGTTTCATTAGAGAGAGTGGATGAGAACCAGGAAAGTGTATCTTTTAGAATGGGGGTATTGTTTCCTGGTGGGATGTGAAGTGCAGCAATGACTTTACTTTTATGGTTGTTAATCTGTAGTAGAGCAATGGTCATTTCAGCAGTGAAGAATTTAGGTATGGGGTTGGTATAAGATGTTAAAGTTAGATAGAAGGAGAAGTGAATGGCCACTGCACCACCTTTCTTCATGGTTCTATCTTCTCTAATAAGTTTGTAGTTGGGGAGATTATTTGTGTCGTTTAGGTGTTTAGGTGAGGCTTTAGCCAAGTTTCAGAAATACAGAGGATGTCAGGATGATTATGAGAGAGCCAAGCATGGAGGTTGGGAAGTTTGTTGCAGAGGCTTTGGGCATTGAGGGTAGCAAAGAAGAGGGACTTGTTGGTAGTTTGTGATGGGGAGATATGGGGTTAGTAGTGTAGTTGGCAGGGCGTCCAGGAGGGGTGAATGTCCCCGGAGAGCAGGAGTGATAGTAGTTCCAAAAATAAGGATAATAGTCTTTTAGAAGTTAGTATTTGCGGTATGAAGAGGAGAGGAAGGTGCATGAGGCGTATTGAAGAGGGATTGTACATTTGGAGACTGAATAATCCTTCTGTGAAATAAGAGATGGTGGTCATAATGGTAGAGATAAGGAGAAATGAGCAGTATATAGGGGGGTTCATTTTTGTAATGGGTGGAAGTAGTATGAGGGGGGAGTATAAGAAATTAGGGGGATGGGTAAGTTGATATAGAAGTAGAAGGGAGAGAGGTAGCAAGATAAGGTTGTGGGTGAGAGGATTGCTAGGGAGTATGTTAGGTATAGGATGGTAATACGAGTTTTTGAGTGTGGTGAAGAGAATTGGGTAAGGGATAGGAAGTGAGAGAATGGTACAAGTGGTAGGCTGTAAGGGGAATAGTGAGTTAGATTACAGAATGCTATAATTAGAGTGAAATGAGGGAACAAGTGGTTTGGGGGGGTGGAGAGTTGTGCGATAGGTGGAGAAAAGGAGTAGGTGTGGTTTTGCGAGTATAAGTGTAGATGAAGTGGGGTGGGTGGGAAATGGGGCAGGGTAGAGGAGTGGCGTGAGCTCGAAGCACAGCGGAGGGCGAATGGAGCATGGCAGGGGCCCCCTTTGCAGAGCAAATTGCTACAGAGACAGTCGGTACACCAAGGTAAGTCAAAGGAAAGGCAAGAATAGTGTTTTAACTAGGAGTACAAACACTGCCAGAGAAGGAAGCTGTGGTAAAGTGGGAAAGTAGGAATAGCAGTCCTAGAAAGACACCGAACAAAGGGAGAAGCCAAGATTCAGAGAGATTAAGAGAAAGCAACAGCAGAAGCATGGGAAGAGAAGGGAATGACATGATAGGAAGACAGAAGGAATTGTGTCAGGCAAGTAGAAGGTACAGGGAAGACAGTACAGCAAGAGATTTCCGATTAAGAGGGGAGAGCAGCTAGGCTGGTCAGAGAGAGAGAGAGAGAGTTGGGGGAAAAGTCCAGTCTACTAGAGAGGATACAGGCACTAGGATAAGGATGGACGTGGGTATAGCAATGAAAGTAGTAGGAGAGGGAGGAATTGCCTTAGTGCAGTGGTGTGTTTCCAGCCTTGAATAAAATGCAGGTTGCTGGAGCACTAATTATACGTCTATTAGGTGAACATACTTTCATTTTAAGACGGACTGAAGAGGTGCATTCCAAAAGTTAGCTGGGAAAGTTCTTCAGATAATATCCAGTGTAGCAGATGGGAGCAAGCTGGTTCAGGAACAGGCAATAGCAGGGATTACAGCATACAGTACAGCAAAGATGGAATGCTTAATAGAGCAGAGCTAGGATGAAACAAAAACACAGTATGGTATAACTCAAAATATAATTGGTATCAATTCCCTGAAATAACACTAGGAAAATGCAGTACGTCACCAACACATTATGCAGAAGTACAATGCCATCCATAGGATTTAAAACAGTGAAAAAGTACATTCATCAAAATAGGCTGTGCAAAACTACTGTTTATGTGGGGGGAGGATGCACCACATGGAATATCACAATCCCGAAATGCAAGATAAACGACAAGTGAGTTACATTACTATAAGAGTATAATGGCGTTGTAACTACAAGTGAAACTAGTATAACTCTACAAGGCTTTCCCTAAATGTAAATCTGAATTTAACCAAACCAAACACTCTAGCTCTATTAGTTTAATCTGCAGGTATACCAACATAGCATTTTAGATCAAATAATTTAGAGGGTACAATAAACAAGTGTTTATAAAAGAGAATTATAATAATATCAAAATAGAGCACATTAACCAGCCTTATACTCATACCATTTTAAGCAAATACAAATGCAAGTGTCAAAGGAAGCTGCCAGGAACTCTAAATGTATTTGCAAATGTAAATGCAAGCATCAAAGAGGAGCTACCAGGAACTCTTAAGCATGTTTGAAACAGTTAATTTAAGTTGGAAGCACTTGTAATGAACACACAGTGTAGCGTAATAGCGCTACTAAACAGTATTAAGCAAATACAAATGCAAAAATTAAAGAAGAGCTGCCAGGAACTTAGACACACGGTGGCACTTGTAGAAAACACCCAGTGTAGCGTATTAGCGCTACTACACAATATTAACACGGAAGCTCCTAGAGTTCACAAGAACATAAACAAAATAGTTACCCGGCAGCTTATGATACACCACCAGCACCTTGGCAATAACAGGGAGAGACTAAGGGGCCAAAATGATGAAGAAAGCTACAGTGAGACAATTGGTATGCTGCAATGCATTATGGGAAAGATGGCTCCCAAGTGAAAAGATAAGAACAGAGTGACAGAGAAAGGTAGGGCTATGCACGTGACCCGTTGCAGAGCAAATTGCTACAGAGACAATCAGTACACCAGGCTATGTCGGAGGAAAGGCAAGAACAGTGTTTTAACTAGAAGAACAGACACTGCCAGAGAAGGAAGCTGAGATAAAGGGGGAAAGTAGGAACAGCAGTCCTAGAAAGACACTGAAAGGGCGAATCCAAGACTCAAGCAGATTAAGAGAAAGCAACAGCAGAAGCACAGGAAGAGAAGGGATAGACAATATAGGAAGACAGGAAGGAATAGTGTCAGGCAAGTAGAAGGAACAGGGAATACAGTACAGCAGGAGATTTCTGGTTAAGAGGGGAGAGCAGCTAGACTGGACAGAGAGAGAGCTAGGGGGGAAATGTCCAGTCTACTAGAGAGGCTACAGGCACTAGGATAAGGATGGTCGTGGGTATAGCAATGAAAGTAGTAGGGTGGAGGAGAGAGGAATTGCCTTAGTACAGTGGTGTGTTTCCAGTCTTGAATAAAATGCAGGTAGCTGTAGTACGAAATATAAGCCTATTAGGTGAACATAGAAGGACTGAAGAGCTGCGTTCCAAAAGTTAGCAGGGGAAGTTCTTCAGATGATATCCAACATAGCAGATGGGAGCAAGCTGGTTCAGGAACAGGCAATAGTCTTTGTAGTGGGGGATAGCAAGGACTACAGCATACAGTACAGCAAAGATGGAAAGCTTAATAGAGCAGAGTTTAATTTTAAGACTGAAGAGATATGTTCCAAACGTTAGCAGGGGAAGTTCTTCAGATGAGATCCAACATAGCAGATGGGAGCAAGCTGGTTCAGGAACAGGCGATAGCATTTGTAATGGGGGATAGCAGGGATTACTGCATACAGTACAGCAAAGATGGAATGCTTAATAGAGCAGAGTTAAAAGAAGGACTGAAGAGCTGCGTTCCAAAAGTTAGCAGGGGAAGTTCTTCAGATTAGATCTGTTTGGGGGAGGAGTAGGGTTTAAGGGAAATCAGGAATTGAGCAATTTATGTAATGTTGGATTGATGATAATTGTATTAAAGAATGTATGTGATGGATAATGTTTGCAGCTGTGAACATGTTTGTTTTCTTTTATATAAATGTGTTTGTCTATGTCTTAAGTGATAATTCAATAAAGGTATTAAAAAAAGAATGCAGTATTCAGCCATCTCATGATTAATTGCTTGTACTTTTAGACTTCTCTTTTCCCATGAAAGCCTTTGGTACTGGAAAAAAAAGCTAATGAGTTTACCAGTACAAGAAATAACTACCATTTCCATGCCTTTCATCATTTTATCTCATTTTTGCAAGTGTGTTTGCGTAAAAAACTCCATTATAGTTTAAATCAGTGACACTAATCTAGATATCTGCCTTTATAAAAACAGGAAATAAGTTTCTTATTGTGCATATAATGTGATCAATACACTTTTACATTCCCTACCTCAGCAACCCAGAATCCAGTTTTGTTAACATTAACTTGCTTCTATTCCACCTTTTTAAAATCTTTCCTGCTTTACTCCACCATGTCATACTTAAAATACCCATTTTACTGCACACTGTACAAAACTACTTTACAGTATAACATTTAATTTGCATCATGAACTTTTTATACTCATAGTAAGAAGCACAAGCATTGCTTTATTTATAATTGCATCATTTACTTAAGTGTTGTTTTCTAAACATTATTAGCATAAGGGGGTATATGCTTTACAGTTCACCCTCCAGTGTAACAGTCTACAAAATTCTCAGCCATTTCTTGCAAAGGCTCATTTGCATGTCTGTTCCTATATCTAATGGAACTGATGCTTTGTAATTTCCAATTTATTCACTAATTTCACAATGTTGATTATCTTTTTGCTGATCTGCTCCATCTTCCAGCACCAGTCTTTTGCTCAAGCCCAATGTACTCTGGATTCTAGTCAACTTCTCTTTTTTTTCTGTTGCACGTGCATTTTCTATTGTTGAAGTGTAAAAATGTTGACTAAATTCTCTGTATGGGTTTTTGTCAGAAGAATGAAAATGCAGAGTTCCCTTATGCTGTTGGCTCACTGTTCGTTGGCCAACCTTTTTTTTTTCCTCTTCAGCCTGCTCTGCAACCAAAAATGTCTTTGATCCTCCAGGAAAAATATGCTGAAGAAAGCTGGATATAGCAGTTTGAATCTGGCACCCTGTCAACATTCCCGGATTGCTGGGAGAAACTTGCTTCTTTTTTTCCTGGTGTACAGTGAATAATCATTTTCCAGAAACACTCTGGTGTCTCCAGTTTTTAATACCTTTCCTTCTGCCACAATTTTGTCAGTAGCAACTCTTTCTACTGGTATAATTGCATCTTTGCTAATATAGATTTTAGCTCCTTTCCTTGTGGCCATATCTGGAGCATACATTTGTTGTGTCTTCTCATTTAACAGATCCTGCTGTGGAATGCCAGTCATGCTTATCTGTACTTTCATAAAATGAATGTAGTCTGGGTTCCTTCTAGTTTTCTGGTGCATCAGCATTCTATAGCTATGTCAAGAATCTAAATGGCAGCACTCGGATCTGCTCTGAGTTACAGCACAATGGCACTAAATATACAGAACCAACTGATATTGCCAACATCTTGGCAGATAGGTTCAGTGCTAACTTTACCCCCCTCTCACCCACTAGAGGGCCCATTTCTATACCGGAAGAATGCAAAGTTCCTGTAATCACGGCTGCACAGGTAAAAAACACTCTCCAAAGCCAAGAACACAGCATCCATGGGACCTGACAATATTCCAGGCTGCATTCTACATGAACTATAGAACGAACTGGCACCCCACCCAAGTACCATGTTCAATCATAGCCTCACCTCAGGCTTTGTGCCCACTGAATGGCGCACCGCGACTGTTATCCCACTCCACAAAGGGGGAGCCACGATGGACTCTGGGAACTACCGTCCCATTAGCCTGACAAGCCTGGTCTGCAAGGCCATGGAACGTATCATCATGGAACTCATAAACAAAGACATTGGTAATCTCAAAACTCTGGACCCCACCCAGTTTGGGTTTGTAAAAGGCAGATCATGTCTCCTAAACCTGATAGACTTCTTTGAAGCAGTCACCAAAGCCATAGATGAGGGTAAGATGGTTCACACAGCCTATCTAGATCTCGCCAAGGCTTTCAATACCATCCCCCACTCTGGAATTCTAGATAAACTAGGTATAAATCCCTATGCCACAAGATGGGTTGCCAACTGGCTCACGGACAGAACCCACACTATTTAAGTAGCAGACTCCAAATCTGACTTCAGACCAGTGACAAGTGGAGTACCACAGGTTCAGTCCTGGGTCCTCTCCTGCTTGGTATCTACTTCTCTGAAGTACAGGCTAACACAGAAAGTCTTTGGCTAACGAGGTTTGTAGATGACTGCAAACTGGGAGCCATAATCGAAACTTCTAACGATGTGGGCATCCTACAAAAAGGCCTCACTGAGACAGATGCCTGAATCTCAATGCCAAAAAGTGCATTGTCATCCCCTTTGGTAAAAAACTCTGTACCCATGAACTTCCACATGGTTGGTAGTCTACTTAACACCAAAAGTGTGATAAGAGACCTTGGGACACAGGTGGACAGTAGTCTCTCCTTTGATAATCACATTGCCACAATGGTCAGGAAATCCTTCTATGTGGCACACCTCATCACAAAAGGTTTCTCATCCAGAAAAAGAGGTCATTGTTCCCCTCTACTTATCACTCATTAGACCCATTATAGAGTGCAACGCCCCTTTTGGTATGTACCTCAAAAGACATCTACAACAACTGGAGGGGCCACAGAAATACCTCACAAAGAGGATTACTGGCCTCAAACAGATACCCTACGTAGACCGTCTCAAAAACCTCCAGCTTTACTCTCTCGCATATCGCCTACTCAGAGGCGATCTCTGCCTAACATACAAACCTATGTCAAACCCAGAGCTGTTGGACATGCTCCACTTAAAGAAATCCCAATCCCGCCGAACTACACGCTGTAGGGACCTAAACCTTGTCACCACAATAAACAGGACATGCTGGAGGGATAGATTCCTGTCCCAGAGACTTCCCATACTCTGGAACAGACTACCTAGCTCCTCATTAGCACTCTTCAAGAAAAATCTTGATGACTGGATGGGAAATAGGAAATTCACCCCGGGGATCACTTCTGTGGCTCTGCTCAGCAGGGGCACAGGAAAATAATTTTCTTGGGTGGCAAAAGCCAGGGTACGTTTTTGGCTAGGCTTATATAGACCCTAGGGCCAATAGCCTAGTACCTACCTATAAACCAGAAAATATCAGGTTTCCTCTGCTTGCACTGTCTAATGATTCAACTATTTTTTTGAAACCGCTCTTTGAGAAAACTCATACTTGGCCAGTCTTTTTTTTTTTTTTTCTGCCTCTGATGTTTGCAGTTATAGCAGTTCATCTGCAGAGCCAGTTAAAGCTTCTGTTGTTTTCCAGCCTTTTGTTATTTTACTTTATTTATATATTCCTTTAGTGTTTCACTTATTTTAGATATCTCTGAGCACATTTTATTTAATTTTCCTCTAAATTACTGGAAGCCATCTCTGGTACCAAAGATGAAACTTGGACTGCTTTTTGCAGAACAGCTGCAATGTTCTTGCTAGCCAGAATTTTCCTTTTCCTTTTCTGGTTGATTTTCTCTTACTCTCCAAATGTATTGTTTGCTGGCATCCAAGCAGTATAATTACTAGCCAGTAACTTATTTTCCTCAATTTTTAAGCTTTATTGGCTTTTTTTTTCTGACGTTCAGTTTTCGCCCTGGGAGATCTCTAATGAGTCTGTTGAGTATTGTAGTCATCTTGGAAGTCTGGCAAGCCTTGTGATGAGGAGTTAGCTAAACCTGACAGCTTTTTAAAATTATTTTTGCCAGGATTGTTTCAGAATGCATAGCACAGTAGTCACCATACTCTAACTTGCCACTCTTCCTTTTTTTTTGTAGGTGCAGTGGTAGAGATGCTAGTCAGGGAGTAGTGGGTCATCGGGAGATCAAGTGATATGCTGTATAGAATATGCACAGATTCATACCAGATAGTGTTCTTGCTAACTTGTTAAACTGAAGAACACTGACCCATTTTTACTAAAGTCTTAAGTTGAGGTGCTCTGATCTCAGAAACTACAGTCTTTGTTGACTGCTCATGGTAACTTTAAGGTGGTGGTGCCTGCGTTGTGCCTTTCATTACATTTTGAGTTAAGGTCACATTACTTGCACACACTTGCAAATGTATGCTTTCATCAGGCAGAATATTTTCATTATTATGGAATATGAAAGCAAAAGTGAGGCTGCGATTTGGACTTGGACTCGTGTTTTATGGATTTTTGTACTGATATCACTGCTCTGTGATGATCAGAAAACTTCTCAGTAACCAAGGTAATGTTATCTTTAAGAAATCTGCTTTTACAGTGTGGGAGAAATGCTGTGAATGTTAACAGCCCCATCCTAGACTACTTATAGGTTCATAGGTGTTTACTAGGCTAACGACCACAAGGGCCTTTTTAAGCCTAGCCATGCATCCCAAATCTCTGACAAATTCTGATACCCTTGATAAGTGTAAGCATGGGCCTGGGAGATGAACCAGTTACAGGTTACCTGTTTGCATCAGAGACATAGGTGCCAAACCAGGGATGAATTTCCAGTTTCCCATCCAATTGTCCAAGTTGCACTTGAATTGGATTAGGGAGGAACTCTGCTTCACATGGATGGGGAACCTGTTCCATAGACTGGGTAGTCTCTGTGATACATACCCAT
Organism: Protopterus annectens; assembly: GCF_019279795.1. Taxonomy (NCBI): domain Eukaryota; kingdom Metazoa; phylum Chordata; order Ceratodontiformes; family Protopteridae; genus Protopterus; species Protopterus annectens. Next base: position 1,071,745,985 of record NC_056737.1, read on the forward strand.
CTCTCCCGCAGGTCCTAGTTGTATCACAGGCAAGTCTTTAGAACAGGTAATTCTGGCACTGTTTGTTTTGTGGATATGCAGTAGGTCCATCAGAGTGGGGTCTGACAATGCCCTGTATGCCAGGCATAGATCTCCTCTCAAAAGCCTGTAGGAGACAGAATACAGGGATAGGGCCTTGAGGCAGTCTGCATAGGACATCTTGCTTATACCCTGTATTATTTTAGTGACTAACCTCTGTGGGCGTTCCAAGTTGTTGGATATGCCTGGATAAGTACATTCCAAAGGGGGCATTGTACTCAGTGATAGGTCTGATGAATGCTGAATACAGTGGAACAATAACTTCCTTGGACTTGGATGCTATACCTTTGTTTGTAAGTTGCACAGCATAGAATGATTTCTTCACCACTGTAGACACGCGATGATCAAAGGCTAGATTGCTATCCAAGTGTGTCCCTAAGTCCCTGACTACTGGGTCAAGTCTAAGGGGTGTATTGTCAATATGATAGTTACCAGGGGTGGATGACTTTCAGAAGGATACTATTATGCATTTCTTGGCATTTGGTTTTAGTCCATGACTCTGACACCAGTAGTTTGTCTGTATCAGCCCTTCCTAGAAAATATTTGTGCCAGTAGGACCTTCCCATTTGGCTGTTGGGTACAATCTAATCCTTCTGACACTTTGTTCCACTGGCTGTCCTTTTTTATATCCTTGGGAGGGGGGTGGCTTGCCACTTGTTCCATTTTATATTCTGACAGTCACCCTAAAATTTAAAATGGACAACCTAGTGTTTTACTTTGAAGATGCCCGCCATACTGATATAGTATGGCGAGTGACTTCTAAAAATCACAAGTCTGTACTATACACTGCAGATGGGATGCTCAGTTTTGACCAACATATGGTGTCCTCAAATGATGATTAATGTATTTGCATTTCAGTAGCCATCAGTTCTTTCCATCTGTTCATGCAATTTAAATTTCTTTGCTTAAACAAGCTTGTTTATATTTTAAACGTATGACAGTAATCTAGATACCTACCTCTGTGAAAGCATTGTGTTTGATTGAAGAGAAGTGTAATCCCCCCACATTGAATGTTGATTATCAAGTGATGTACGGAGATCACATCATTCCCCCACTGCTTATTTTGCTTGAAGTCAGATCACAATAATGACTGATAGTGGTAAACCAAGTACTTCACCCAAACTGCTCAGCAATCTGAAAAGCGAGAAACTCAAGGACTTCATAGACATAAAGTATTTTATTGACTGGTTAGTCCCACTAGGCTAGTAGTCTCTTTTCAGGAGAGACCTGAGGTGGTATGTATGCTACTAGCGAAAATTTGGCTAGAGTATTGGGGAATTTCCCCTTTTACCCCCTTTCAATACGTATCATGGGATCTTTTAAATCAGCTAAACTACCACTGATGCAAGCAGATGGGGCCTCAGTTTAACATCTTATCCAAAGAGTGGCACGCTCATGAATGCACTCTCCCTTATGCTGTATTGCAGTGTTGGCAATCAATCAACCTGGTTTGAGAATGGAACACACAGTCTTCTGCACGAAAGGTGAATTTGCTACCAGTTGTACCACTGACACTCCTGTATATATGGTTATAATGGAAGCAGCCCAGTGCAGAGACAGCGGAGAGGATTTAGCTGAGGATTTCAGGCAGAAGTTAAGGGACCTGAAAGACAGGCCTAAATGCCAATACTTTTGGGTTATTTATGTATTATATCTTAACCAGATAAATTGGCTGATTCAAGTTGATACGTTTCGGCTATGGCCCAGGCCCAGAGCAATACAGAATGAATGAATGAATGAATGAATGAATGAATGAATGAATGAATTAAATTTTTTTAGTTAATTGGGTTGAAACCTGTTTTCAGTGGAGGTTGATCCAAGTTTTTTTTTTATATTTTAATATATATATATATATATATATATATATATATATATATACACATATACACATACACATGCACACAAAATGAGAAATGGGCTTAGATAACACAGGTTCATAGGATGATACTAGGCTATAGGCCCAGAGACCCTTATAAGCCTAGCCGAGAATTTCATCCATGTTCTCACTAAGTCAGCATCTGTTTCCCCTGTCCAGCAGGGACCCAGGTGAGATCCCAAGGGTTTATTTTCTGTTTCCATCCAGTCAACCAGGTTCCTCTTGAAGAGGACTAATTAGATAGTCTGCTTGACATGGAGATGGAGTCTGTTCCACAGATGGGAGAGTCTTTGGGAAACAAATCTATCCTGCCATCAAGTTCTATTAATGTCACAGACCAGGTTCAGGTTTTGTGTGCAGGTTGCATGAGTGGAGTTTGACTTATGGATATGCAGCAACCCCTTTAAGGCTGGGTCTGAGATGGCTTTTTATGCCAGACACAGGTCACTTCTGAGCAGTCTGTACTAGACTGAGTAGAAGGACAGGGCTTTTAGTCTATCTGTATAGGATAGGTGTTGGAGACCCTGGATTTTCCTGATCAGGAACCTATGTGGTCTCTCCAACTGCTACTTGTGCTTGGCAAGGTACATGTTGTAGGGGGCAATGTACTCGATAATGGGTCTAATAAGGGAGGAGTACAGGGATGTTATGACCTCCTTGTTCCTGGATGAAATACTCTTATTTATGAGGTGGGCTGTTTAGAAAGCCTTCAGTACAATGGAGGCAACATGGTGGTCAAAAGTCATGTTGCTATAAACCTGGGTGCCCAAATCCCTCATGACTGATTGCGTGCTTAGTACATTGTTATTAATGTGATAATTAGTAGGGATTTCCCCAAAGGGGATAATGATGCATTTCCTGACATTCAGTTTGAGGCCATGCTTTTGACACCAGTCATTAGTTTGGGTAAGGCCTGTTCCCTAGTTAAGTTACTTACTACTACAAGGGAAGATGATGTGAGTGAGAGTGTTTCTAGTCAGCCTTCCCAAACAGCATACTCAATACTCTGAGATTTCTCTTTGTAATATCTAAAATATAATTCCCAAGAGGGCTGTCAGAATGCCCTCATCTGGTCACCTGACTCTAAGTTCTTATAGTATTCCCATTTGAAGCTGAGACAGGAAGTTAGCACAGATGGCCACAATACACATCCAAATGTTTATGGCAGTGTCTGGGGAACTCCCCTCTTTTCAATGAGCTAATGGACAAAGGATCTTCCCCAGACCGAGCAACTCCGGTCCTATTTAGCACTGTGGGGTACCTTCTAATGGCTTAGCAGCTCATTTACATTTACCTTACTTTTCTTAAAGTTAACCTCTGCTGTGCCAGTATCCTCTATTAAAACATAAACATTTAATTCAGCTGCAGTGATGCATGTAAATTTCTCTTCATTTCAGTAGGGTGCACTGTTGGTACATTTTGACATAAGCAAAGCTCAAAAATATATTTTCAGCACAATCTGTACAAAGTCAGTTTGATATAGAAATGACGTACAGCTCTAATACATTTGTAACACAAGCATCTTGTATAAATCAGTTTGATATTCAAAGGACATATCATTCTTTACAAAATTTCAGCTGGCTATGCTGGCACTTGCCCATATCATCACATTTCTACCTCCCCCCCGAAGATTCAAGCTAATTTTTCAAGTGGCCCTTGAGAAACATGGCTTGAAAGAAATAAGCCTATCTGCAAATATATTACCCCATTCCCTATCTTCAGAGCCCGTATGAGTTGGCATTGCTGACCCCACTACAGTGTTGTACTGTTGTGTTATATGCCTGCAGTCTTAAGCTCCACCTTAATAACTTGGCATTTTGCTGGCTGTCTTTACGTAGCCATGTTAAGGGACTGTGATCTGTAACTACAGTGAATTTCCTTCCATAGAGATAAGGCTAAAGTTTCTGCAGTACCCATACTGTGGCTAGACATTCCTTTTTTATGGCTGCATAACATTCTTCCCTGGGTTGGAGTCTACAGCAGAGATGTACTACTCGGTGCTCTTCCCCCTCTGAGGAAACCTGGCTAAATACAGCCCCCACTCCATGGTTTGAAGCATCCACCTGCACAACAAATTCTTTGCTGTAATCTGGACTGGCTAACACAGGGGATCCTCCCAAAGCTCCTTTAAGCTTCTGGAATGCCTGCTCACATGCTGGGGTTCACTACCTTATCTGACATGTTTTTCCTTCTCGGGTCTGTCAGGGGAGCAGCTATGGTAATATAATTTGGGACAAATATGTTGTAGTACCTCACTGTCCCTAAGAATGCCCTCACCTGCTTTTTGGTAACAGAGGCAGTTCATGCCAGAATGGCTTCCATTTTGGCAGGTTCTAGTCTGATCTTACCACTCCTCACTCTGTCCCAGGTAGGAGACCTCTGCCATACCCATCTGACACTTGCTTAATGGTCAACCCTGCCCTCTGCAGCCTGCCCAGCACCTCCCTGACATGCTGAAGGTGCTCTTGCCAGGAATGGCTGTAGATGGCAATATCATCCTGGTAAACAAGGGCATAATCTCCTGCTCCTGCTTGGATATGCTCTACCCGCCTCTGGAAAGTCACTGGGGCATTTTTCATCCCAAAGGGCATCTTCCTGAACTCATACAAGCCGAAAGGAGTCACAAAGGCTGACATCTCTAAGTTGGGAGTCAAGGGCACCTGCCAGTAGGCCTTGGTAAGATCAGTAGTGGCCATATTGTTAGCCCCATCAAACTGCTCTAGGGCTTCATCTGTCCTAGGCATGGGGTAAGCATCTGACTCTGTGTGACTGTTTAGTTTCTTGTAGTCCACACAGAACCTGGTGCTGCCATCCTTCTTTGGTACCAGCACCGCTGGGGAGGCCCAGGGACTGCTAGACTCTTGGATTACTCCCAGTTCCAACATCTGCTATATCTCCTCCCGCAGAGTCTGTCTGACTCACTTGAGCACCCTGTAAGAGGGGGATTTGCTTGCTAGGTCTTTGGGGCCCTGTATCCATATGCTGCTGCACCAGGTGGGTGTATCCTGGTTTCCCAGTGAACATGTCCCCAAACTCCTGTAACACTGCTCGGATTTCTCAAACCTGTGTAGAGGATAGCCACTGGGACATTGCTACCCCTTCCACTGAGTTATCAGTCTGTGCCTCACTAAGGAGATCATTTACCAGATCCTTCTCGGACTCTTCCTGCCATCCACTGCAAATGCTCAGCACAAGGACCTCTCTATCACAGTAAGGCTTCATCATGTTAACATGGTACAGTTTGTCCTCCTGTCTAGCAGTTCTACCCTGTAGGTAACATCACTGACCTCCTTCCTTACCACCTTGAAGGGTCTCTTTCAAGCTGCCTGAAGTTTATTGTGTCTGACAGGAATGAGAACCATCACCTGCTTCCCCACAGCATACTGTCTGGCTCGAGCATTCTTATCATACCAGACCTTTTTCTGTTGTTGGGCTCCTGCCAGGTTCTCATGGGCAAAGCCCATGAGCTCCCTAAGCTTTGTCCTCAGGTTTAGGACATATACTACAACAGACTCCTTGTGGGATTCACACTCACTCTCCCAGTCATCATGAATCAAATCTAGAGATCCCCTCACCCTATCCCCATACAGCAACTCAGAGGGTGAAAAACCTGTGGCACCTCCTGTAAGCAAACAGTAGATGGGGCAAATATTTTTTTCATTCTGTCTTAAACTGGTCAGCAAATGCCCATAGAATATCTTCTGCATAGAGTTTAACCTCTCCACAAGACCATCAGTCAGGGGGTAGTAGAGGATTGTCTTTGACTGCTTCAGCCCACAGCACTCCCACAGACAAGCCAGCAGGTCTGACATGACATTGGCACTTCTGTCAGTTAGTATTTCTCTTGGGAAACCTACCCTGCTGAAAATCTGTAGCAAACCATTTGCCACCTTCTCTTCTCTGCCTCGATGAATGATAGAGCCACTGCCTCAGGGTATCTAGTAGCATAATCTACTACCATTAGGATATAATTCTTTCTTGTGAAACATGGGGTACTCTGAGTCCCCACAATATCCATAGCTACCCTCTGAAATGGTTCCTGTATCATAGGCGAGGCATCAGAAGAGCTTTGACCTTGTCTCCTGCCTTGTCTTCTTTTTGGCACTGCTAACAGGTCCTTCAGTACCCTGTTGCATTCCTAGCAATCCCAGGCCAATAAAAGATCTGCATAATATGTCTCTTAGTGCGCTTTATGCCCATATGACCGGCAAAAGGAATGTCATGGCCTATGGCTAGAAGTGTCAGACGGTAGGCTCTGGGCACTACCAACTGCTGTATTACCTCACCTTCTAGCCCTCTCTGAGTTTCACTCTCTGTATAGTAACCCTTTGTTCCGGGATACATATTCCATATTCTTCTTTTCTTTGAGAATCAAGCACCTCCCTAGCTACCTCCCTCACGTCTTGTGATGTAGGGTCTGAGAGATGAGCCTGTCTCAGCTCTCTCTTTCTAACTCTTCCAAGCTCCCCCTCCACAGGAATTCTGGTATCCTCTGACAGCAGTGCCTCACTGTCAGCCTGGGTGCTACTACTACTCACCTTGGTCATTGCAGTCACTCTGTCCAAGGGAACATCAGTACCCACCAGCAGCTGTGGCTTACCTTCAGTCTGACTGTACAGGGTAGCTCCTTCCATGAAATAGCAACATCACCAGTCCTGGCTTCAAGTGTGTTGTCTGTCTGGGTCTCCCCCAGGCTATCAGACCCACATGCCTGTCTCCAAGTCTGACTGCATGTCACTGCATACACACAAGGTACTGCATTATGAAAATTATTCCCTATCAAGACATCTGCAGGGATATCTTCAAATGCACCTACTTCCTTGCTTCCTTCCTTTTCAACCCTCCCAGTCAAGATGAACCCTGGCCAAAGGCATTTGGAATGGGATCCCTCCTGAATCTCTGACTGGAGTGGACTTGCCCGAGCAAGTACTGCCCGTCTTTAACCACTGCAGGCTTTACAATGTTTATATCAGAGGCCGTCTCTCTCTTGACAGTGGCTTGTTGTCCATCCACCAAGATCAGATATAAACTCTGCTGGTACTTTAGTAACCCTGTTGTCTCCAGACAACTTATCACTGGCATTCTGTTATTCCCACTTGCTGCCCCCCCACCTTTTGTTCCCCACCTTGCCTCCTTGGACATTTATATGCTACATGGCCCCACTGGTTACATTTAAAACATATAACCCTTGATCCTAGCCATGTACCTGAACTAGTGGCTTCCACTGTTACTGGTGGATCCTCTTGGGGCAGTTTAGGCTGTCCATCATGGGTTCCCTTATATCCAGGTGTAGCACTGGGTTCACTTTCCTGTGCAGTTGATACTCTGCTTGCTAGGTATAGATTTCCCTTTTTCCCCAACTCATCTGCAGAATTACATTCCCTGTCTGCCAACCAGATTCCCATGTCCTTAGGCAAAGTACTAAGGGCTTGTTCCCTCACCAGAATGTCTGCCAGCCCTTGAAAAGTGGTGACATGACACACTCTCACCCACCAATGAAAATAAGTGCTTAGTTCAGCAGTATAATCGCATATACTTTCATCTGCCTTGCGTCTATGCTCATGAAACTTTTTTTTCTGTAAGCTTCAGGTGTTGACTTGTAACATTGTAATAAACAGTGCTTAACTTTAGCGTAATCTAAACAATCAGTATCAGACAATATAGGAACAGCAATTACAACTTTACTATGGAGTAAGGGGGTCAGGAACTGTATCCAGAGCCCTTGGTCAACATTATACTGTTTGCATACTCTTTCAAATATGAATAAAACTATCAAAATGATCACCTTCTTGGTAACGAAGAAGTTGTTTACGGTCCTTTATTGATTCTGAGGTATGGTTATTCCCTCCCCCATTACCTCTGTGACCCTGGGAAAGAGCCAGCGTCTTCTTTTCATGTTGCCTCTGACTCTGTTTCTTCAGCTTCCATATATCTTGGTCTCCTTTTCTCCAGCCTCCAAATGCCACATTCGGTCTGCTGATTCTAATTCCAACCATTTGGCCTTCAATTCAAGTCCCTTTATCTCCAGATGGGTTTTTAAGTTCTCTGAGGAAAAGTTGAACCGTCCCTTTTTTAAGAGCTGCAAGTACCCATCAACAGACTGGTTATCCTCCTGGTTGCTGGTCTGTGCTGTAGCTTGTGATTATGGCTGCAATAATTTCCCCTTTAGTCAGGGTGGCATGCCCCACTCCTTTGGTTCGGCACATATCCTTGTCAGCTTGCTATAGTCCTCTGCTGAAATGTTTGCCTGCTCTCCCTGACTAACAAAAATCAAATAAAAAAAATTGTGATATGAAACTCTAAATGTCTACCGTGTGGCTGCTTGAGCATACAAGCACCTTCTTTAGTGACCACTGCTTACAGGCTACAGGAATTCAATATCTGCATCACTGCTCAGCGGTGTGTGAGCATATGATGATCCCACTACTCTGCCATCAATTAATGTGATGCCCACCACTGCTACCAATATGTGATAGCCACCAATATGTGTTGTCCCCATGCTGGGCCCAGTAATCAAGGAACCTGAATCCTCACCACTGACACTGGAAAGGGACATGCACTTGGGATAAAAATGGATACACTCAGTATTTCCAGATGCAGACCTCTCTGCATTAAGTACAGTTTCCCTTAAGAGCACACAGGGAACACACTCAGCCCGGGTCTGGATGTCTCTATACTTGTCACTCCCCAGGTCCCCAATAAGACTCCCCACTGGTATAGCTGTAGAATTAGGTCCTCAGCCAAGTCCTCCAGCACCCTCTCTGTAAACCCAGCGCTTTATGTCTCTGCCCCAAGTAGCTGACACACACCCTGAGAGATTTAATTTTTCAAACACATGGGAAAGGCTGGCACAGATGTACCTGCTGTGCCCCCTCCTACCCCGAGTGTAAGGTAGTTATCACTGCCACCAGTCACTTCACAATCAGCTACTCTAAGGCCCTTAAAGGGTGTCCAATTATACTGCATTATATTAATACGATTACAAATGGTAGTAGCTAGGCCTTCTGGAGTGGCCCACAACAGTATCACCAAATAAATATAAGTACTCTCAAAAGTTAAGTACTTTCTACAAGGATCAGCCACAATAAAAGTTTTAAATATATTTAATAATAAAGAGCATGAAAATACTAAATATATATTGACAGTAAACCACAGAGTTGAGATCACAGGAAGTATTGAAAAGAACAATGATGGACAGACTCAGACAAATAAAGTAAAATAATATCTAAACTAAGCTTCACTATATTCCTGACTGAATCCAAGAGAATTTTACTGTTACTTAGTTAAGTTACTTACTACCGCAAGGCAAGATGCTGTGGGTGAGGGTCTTTCTAGTCAGGCTTCCCAAACAGAGTACACAATGCTCTAAGATTTCTCTTTGTAACATTTAAAATATAATTTCCAAGAGGGCTGGCAGAATTACCTCATCTGGTCACCTGACTCTAGATTTTCACAGTATGAAGCTGAGACAGGAAGTTAGCACAGACAGCCACAATACACACATCCAGATGTTTATGGCAGTGCCTGGGCCTCGCCTCTTTTCACTGAACTAATGGACAAAGGCTTTTCCTCAGACCCAGCACCTCTGGTCCTATTCAGTACCATGGTATCCCTTTTAATGACTTAACAGATCATTTACATTTCCCTTATATTTCTTAAAGTTAACCTCTGCTGTCCCAGTATCCTCTGTTAAAAATATACATTGAATTCAGCTGCAATAACACATGCACATTTCTCTTCATTTCAGCAGGGTACACTGTTGATGCATTTCAACATAAGCAAAGCCCAAAAATAGATTTTCAGCACAAGCATCTGTACAAAATCGGCCAGATATACAAATGACATACAGTTCTAATATATTTGTAACACAAGCTTCTTGCATAAATCAGTTTGATATTAAAAGGACATGTCATTCTTTATAAAACTCCAGCTGGGTATGCTGGCACTTGCCCATATCATCACAGTTTCCACCAAGTGATTTTTTAATAAACCCAAGTACTGGGATCTGAAAAGATAAAGGGTGTTGATGCTAGGACCAAAGAGATTTCAAATACCACTATATGTTTTTTATTTGGAGTCTTGTCAGGGGTATGGTATCACTTGCACACTGGCATGTAGTTTGTTGATTAGGGGTTGGGGGCCTCTTGAGCCTAGCTTTGAACTGCTGTGGTGAGTCTGAGTTTTTATCACACCATTTTTTGCATGGCTGGTAGGGGGAGACGCACAAAAACTGAAATGTCATTATCACTGGATTGGGTTGAGTAGATTTCTTTGCAAAGCACATTGCTTAACCAATTGACTGTTCTCCCTTGTCTGTTTCTTCACTGTCTAGCAAGCTGCTGTTATACTCATTCTTACCATTGCCTGTTAATGCAGATGAATACAGAAATCCCTCTTGGTAGTAAGACCTGCTGTTTGATCATTATCTTAGGACACAGGGATAAGGCTGTGACAGCTGACGACTGCAGCCATCATTCATTCGAGTATAAGAATTTTTTTTTTATATTTTTCTAATACCCCTGTTGGCTGTAAAACATAGTACAATGCCCTATGCATTGGACCTAGTATGAGTGGATGCCCTGGCACATACACAGCTCCAGCTAGAGTGTGAATATGTGCTTTAACACTCCTGCAGCTTCAGCTAAAGCACATGTGCTGTCTTTGGAGTGCTTATGGTGTTCAAGGTCACTTGTTGCAGGTGTTGCATTCCTGGGCTTTCCCCATGACTCCAACAGTTTACTTAGTTTCAGACATCTTTGACTGGTTGGCTGCTGCAGCACCCAGGTCACTAACTGAACCCAGATTGAGTCAAAGAAACCAGTGCAGCACGTGGGGGTGAGCAACACTGTAGGGTTCAGAGACTACTGTCCAGTAATCAGCCATGAAGCTATTACTGTGTTTGGTGCCAGCCTGTCTTTTCTTAGTGCCATCTTGGACTTTCATCATCCTTTTGCAAGCCTTGACTCAGTTGAATCTGCAGCTGTTTTTACTTTTGCACCTCCATTCTCCTCAGTGGTGGTAGACTAAGTTTATAACTTCTTTATCCGACCCATCAGCACTGGTGGCATCTAAATTTGATGGCAGCATAGTGGTTTAATGGTATGATCTCTGCCTCATAATTCCAAGGTACAGGGTTCAGCCCTGACCTCCAGTTACTGTCGCCTTCAAGTTTTGCATGTTCCTCAGGTGTCCCCTTAGGCTTTTTCTATGTGTTCCAGTTTCTGCTCACCTCTTAGAAGCATGCTGTCTAACTGGCATTACAGCATTGCCCATAAATATCTTCCATTTCTCCATTGCCCTTTTGGGACAAGTTGTAGTAGAAAAGGGTCCAAGAAAGGCCAGGAGACTTACCTTGTTAACAAGTAAATAAATAAATGAATTTTAAATAAAAGGCAATGAATGTGCCTCTCTCAGAAATAGAAAAGTATAACAAGGTCTTTATTTTCAATCAAGTCTTTTGCTGAAGACTTTTCCCATGGGAATTCTTGAGTGGTCAAATGTACTGTGTTTTTCTAGCAAGAAGTTAATACCTGAGCCTTTGGTTATCACCTGTCTAGAGCCTGTTCAAATAATTTCTTTTGCTGCCTGAAGTATCCTGACTCAAGACCATTTTATGCTCCTCACCTCCCCTCCCCAGTGGCTTTCCCTTCTAATCAGTTTTCCAGGGCAGAATTTTATGTACTTATTCCAAGCTAGTATTAGACTGAGAACAGTGTCTAAATATGTGGACAGGTCTGACAAAAGAATCCATTCCTGTATCATATGAAACATTTGGTCCATTAATTATTGTTGCAGATGTCTCACTTTCAGTGTTCTACAGTGGATCAAACCCTGGAGTAAGTGTCCTCTCTCCCTGACATTGTTTAGTGGGCATCACTGGAAAAGTTTCTGTATATCCCCCCCACCATGTAGGTTCTGTGAAGTCCACTGTACCTTTAGCACAAGTGTTGCAGTAGTGAGGTCTCTCTCTGGTTTGTGTTTGTGTACGGCAGCTTAAGTCATTTTTCTATATTCATAAAATAGGCTACCTTAGGTGCCCTGTTTAATGGGTGGGGGTAGTGATACCTCTCAAGAAACCATTGAGGATCTCTGGAGAAGGGAAATCCAAAATACACTTGTAGGATACACCTATTGAATGTCTGCTCTGAGGACCTATGCTAGTTGCCCGGGTGCAGTTGGCTAGGTCAAGGAACCAAAACTATCGAAAAACAGAGAAGAGTGTTGTACCAAGCATTGAAGTAATGTTAAAAAATGTCCGGAGTGTCGTGGCTTCTGAAACCTCTCTATTTTCGATCCTGTGGTAATAAGCAGTAAAGTAATGAACATTGTTTAGTAACAATTCAAGAAGTTGCAACTTGAATTGTTACTAAACAGCGCTAATCTGCCAAAGGTAGAAAAATAAGCATATTTTTTGAAGTCACAACACGCTGTATAGTCTCAATTCATTACTTTATTGCTTATTACCACATGATCGAAAATAAACAGGTTTCAGAAGCCACAACATGCTGGACATTTTCTGACATTATTTTATTGCTTGGTACAGTGCTCTCCTCTGTTTTTCTATAGTTTTGGACCTCTAGAGAAGGGGGAAAGCCTTTCACAGCCGTGGAAGGTAGTATGTTTTTTAGCTTCATTAAAGTCTTCCTTGACCTGACATAGGAAGACGGGTTGTAGCTAGGCCCCCAGAAGTGCAGAGGATTTTGCTGTGTCTGAATTTTGGCTTGTATCCGGACTTCAAGTGGGGTTTTCTCTTGGTTGTTAGGTCAGGCAAACCTTTTGGGTTTAAGAGATGCTCTTCGTGTGGCCAGAAAATGCCCATTTCTGACTCGCACGAGGGGTGTCTGTATTGTCTCTGCGGCGACCATGTCGAGGTGGAGTGCGTTATTTGTGCTGTCTTCAAACCCAGAGCTCTGGTCGGCTGCCAAAATAAGTTGCTAATCAAAGACCTAGTGAAGGGAGGCCCCTTGGTCAATGGTTTCCCGCCAAGGCAGGCTCCTCAGGGGCTAAGTAGAGGATTCCTTCTGTGGAGGAAGCCCCGTCTAAAGATCCCAGGCTGTTGGATCCTAAGTCCTTGGATCTGGCTCCATCCAGGGCAGTATCTGATCTGAGATCCTCTAGTCCCAGGACGTCCAGGGAGTCCACTTCTGGATCCAAATGTTCGGATCAAAGACCTTCGGATCTGACACCTTCGACTCCCTCCCCTGGATCCAAGACTCCAGATTCGAGACCTTTGGATCCGAGGGTAGGAGCTTTGACCACGGATCCGACCATCTCGAATCTGAAGGATTCGAGGGTTGCTGCTTCGGATCATTCATTAATTTTGGCTTTGAGTAGGTCGGATCTGAGAGTCGTGCCAGAGCCGATATTAGTGGAGGACCTTCCCTTGGATCCCTTGATTTCATTGCAGGTCTTTTTTTTCTCCTAGTAGGTCTCAGTGCAGGGGAGCACAAGAGAAGACCCTCTGGTTCCAAGGACAGCTCTCCCATCAGGTCCTTCATATCCTCCAGATCTTCCAGGACTGCCTTTCCTATGGATATGGACAGGATGATGTGGGCCTTTCTGAAAGCTCAGATGGAGTTGGGGCTTCTGGCTTCCCTGTCCCACAGGTTGGGAATCCAGTCTCCCACTTCCCATTTAACTGCTCCTCATCCGACCGTTGGCTTGGATTCTCAGGGACTGATAAGCGGGGTGGAGGCCAGGGGAGTGTCGATGCCCAGTTTGGTCCCTACCCCATCGGGATTGGCAGCTGGTGCTTTTCCTAACCCCCCCCCCAGGACAGGCCATCCCTTTGGGCAGAGCTGCTGACCCTGGGTCCATGGGGTTGGATTTGGGTCCAGGCTTTTTGGACCGGTCTCTGCCCCTGGCACTTTGGCTTTCAACAGCTCTGGTCTGGTGCTGTCCGGTGGAGCGGGGGGGGGTCTACCTTCTCTTCTGCTATGATGTTGTTGGCAGGAGAGGGGGACTGGACCTCTTCCAGTCCTTCTACTTTCCAGGTGGTGAAAAGGTCCTTCTCTGCTATCAGAGCTGCCTCCCCTCCCCATGGTCATCCTACCCCAGCATCCTCCCAGCCATACTGAATTACTCATTTTTTTACTGAGTTTTGGGGTCCAAATAATGGGGCGCCATGAGTCCCGGGTGGCACCCCTTCATTTCCGAGTTTTTCTCAGCTTTTTTTTATTGTTTTTTTTTTTCACTTTTTGAGCTGACGTTATCGCATGCATGATGACGTCAGCTCTGTTGGGGCTACCAGCCTGTCAGAATTGAGCCCTTGCTCCATCAGGGCTACCAGCCTGTCTGAATTGAGCTCACGTGCACACATCCTGTGTGTGCGCATTCCGGCTGTTCAAATGGAGAGCAGGGAAACATTATCTTTTGGCTGCACTTGCAAGCCATTATTTTGTGGACCCACTGCTGCGTTACATTATCTTTTGGCTGCAACTTGTGAGCCGTTATTTAGTACACTTGCGAGGAGCAAGGTGAACAGAATGGACTCACTGCTGCTGTATTATTATTATTCTGACAGAGCTGTTATTTTGTACACTTGCACGGATTTATTCTGGCGCTCCTTGCAGAAAGGACTCACTAGCAGCAAGGTGAACGGAAATGATGCATTACATTATCTTTTGACTGCAACTTAGCTTGCCGCTTACAGATTTCTGGCTGGCTCCTGTTGTGAAATGATTGCTGCAAGAACTGCAAAGGTGAACGGGTAGGATTATTAGTATTAGAAGGGTGTGTGTGTGTGTGTGTGTGTGTGTGTGTGTGTGTGTCTGTTGTGTGTGTGTGTGTGTGTGTGTGTGTGTGTGTGTGTGTGTGTGTGTGTGTGTGTGTGTGTGTGTGTGTGTGTCCATTTTAATACACCTGCTGGCTAGAGGTAATCAGGCTCAAACCCTGTACCTTGGGTACAAGGTAAAAAGTGCCTAAAGTCCATAGCCACCACCACTTGTGAACTTATGCCTCATATTTTTTATCTGTTCCTCATAAAATCTGTGGTTTTCAGGATTTATGTGGCAAAGAAATCACTGAAGGGTTGAATTCACTAAATAATGACAGGCATTTGAATTTCAGACTTCATATTCTTCAGAAAATAAATGGTAACACAAAATCTTTTATTCTAGCAATTTTCTAAATTGATAAGTATTTGAAATTTGTCCCTATTTTGGGGCTGTATTCTCCCATTATTGGTTTTGTCCATGTTTTTTTGTGCTGTGACGTTGAGAGCTATGGTGAGAAGTGAGAACTGAATTCTGTATTACCCCATTATTGGCTTTGTCCAGGTATTTTGTGCTAAGCGATTGAGAGCTATGGTGAGAAGTGAGAATTGAATTCACTAAATGATAGCAATTTAAATTTCAGTCTTCCTATCTTACAGGAAACTGCTGATTTGGCATAGTGGTATGTTGCTCTGACTGTAGTACACAGGGTCCTGGGTTCAAGACTTGGCAGTGAAATGCATGGTGGTAACAGCATTTTATTCTAGCAACTTTCCAAAATTATACAAGCAGTGTTTAAAATGTGTCCCTGGTTTTGGGCCTTTTGCCCCCCAAAAGAATCCGTACAAGATGCCTGTGGTTTACACTACATTCATATATATATATATATATATATATATATATATATATATATATATATATATATATATATATTATGTGGGTGTGAGAGTAGACTTTTATGATGGAAATGTTCTGAATTGGGCAGTTTTGTCATTATTGGTTCATGCGTTTTATTTCATTGCCTACTGGAAAAATGTTCAAACAAATTTAAAATGCGCTGTAACAAGTGTGCTGTATTGTACAAGGAATATAATGTAATAAAGTCAGGAAGGTGTATCAAAGAATTACGTGTATGTTTCTTGTTTTGTGTGCAAGGGTCCAATGATTTGAATACAGCCCAAAGGTAATCTTTATCTACCACTAGCCAGATGCATTTTCTTTGGATGAGGTGTGGGTTTCAATGTTGTTTCAATGAATGTGAGTTTCAAGGGCAGAGAAGTTTTAATGCCAAGTCTGTTTTCATTGCAAGACATTATTGCTTTGTTTACCAAATGTCTATTAGTGTTTGTGCATTGTTGTGCTGTAAAATGTAAAAATAAAATCCAAATAGTCATTGTAGAAGTAAAGCAGTATGCACACATTGGCGTTTATGGTAAGTGGGGCAAAACAGCAAGATAATGGGACATTGGAATGGCTGCAGGGGGACTCTGGTGTCATATTTTGGTTGTCTGTTCTTCAGTTTGTGTTTGAAAGTTGGTATCCCACAATTCCATTGGAGTGGGTGGGGTTACTTAGGTATGCAAATTTTATGTTAATCAGCATACAGCTTTGTACTTATTTTTCATGGGCCTTGTCCAGATTTTTGATGTTTCCAAGTTGAGAGGCATGCTACCCAGCCTCAGTATCTGAGCGGGACCTCCTCATCCTGCTTCTGGTCAGCCCATCCGGTCTAGTCTCCATGGGGGTGCCTCCCCATAGGGATCCCCTCCTCTTCTGAGTCTTCTCTACAGCCTCCCGCAGAGGAAGTTGCCACCAGAAAGGACTTGGCAGAGCAGAGTTCTTCTGTCCATCCTACCAATAGTGAATTGAGAGCTCTGGACCGATTTGGAAAGCAGGTGTTCACTTTGGCTTCCTTTAGCCTGCGAGCCTTAAATTATCTTGCACATTTCACCCATCTCCAGAGGGATTTGATTAAAGAACGGTCAACTTCCCCTCTCTGGGTACATGTTTGAGGAGGAATTTAAGGTGATTTCTCCCAAACTGCCCACCCTTCATTCGGTTGCTAATTCGTCCATGAGGCTTATTTCTAATGTTGTGGAAGGGTCCTCACAGGCGGCGGGTTCAGGGATCGCCATTAGGCATCATGCCTGGTTGTGCCTAAGCGGGTTTGCAGAGGCCTTCAAGATGTCATTTATCAATTTCCCCTTTGATGGTTCCAGTCACTTTGGTCCCAGCATGAAGGAGATGTTGACCCGCAGTGAACAGGAAGGGAAGACATTGTCGGCTGTTGGGAATCAGATTTTCTGCCCCCTCAAACGTCCTTTTCTAAGACCCAGAAGGAGAATAAGAAAATGTGGTTTCAGAAGGTGCAGTCTTTCTTCCAGGATGATTCCTTTTCCCGGGGAAGGGGAAGAGGTTTCAACGGCAGACGTTGCCCCAGGGGCAGAGGAGGCCTGCAGAATCAAGGTTCCAGGGAGCCCTTCTCTGAGAAACCTTTTCAGCGTCCCTGAGACGTTGCCCAACTGTCCTTCCCTGGAGGCAGTCGGGGTGGTCAGTTGTCTTTGCACCCTCTTGTCTGGGCTAGCGTTACAAGCAATCGGAGGGTGCTAACAATTATATGCAGGGGCTATTGCATTCCCTTTTCGGAAGTCTCCCCAAAAACCATAACTCTTCCTGATGTGCCACCCAATCAGAAAGAGTTGGCCTGACGATAGGTTGTGAACCTTCTTCGAAAAAGAACCATCCAAGAGGTCCCCGCAGGGCAGAGAGGATCAGGAACTTATTCCCACTTCTTTTTAGTTCCAAAGAGAACAGGGGACCTATGTCCTATTCTGGACCTCACTCGTATAAACCTGTTCATACAGATGTCAAAGTTTCGGATGGTCACTGTGCAGTCGATTGTGCCCCTTTTGCACAGCAATGGCTAGATTTGCTTAGTGGATCTTCAAGATATTACTACCATATAAAGATGGCTCGACTGTCCAGGAGGTTTCTCCGCTTTTGGTTGGGAGCCGATCGTTTTCAGTTCAGGGCCCTGCCCTTTGGTCTCACCTCAGCCCCACCCCCAGGTGTTCACCAAACACATGGCAGTGGTGGCAGCTCATCTCCGCCTGCATGGAGTCCAGGTATTTCCCTATTTGAATGATTGGCTCCTAATAGCCTCTACAAAGCATCAACTATTGGACAACGTTCGTACCTTACTTTCCATTTTCCATCAGTTGGGAATTACAGTAAACCTGACCGAGTCTTCCTTGATTCCTACCCAACGTCTGGAGTTCATAGGCACTCTGTTGGATACCACCATGCAGATCGCGGCCCTTCCTGTTCGCTGGGTGTCTCTGATTCGCACCCAGGTTCAAATTCTCCTGGAGCAAACATGTCCTCCGGCTTCATACATTCTCAAGACTCTAGGGTTCATGGCAGCTGCCATTTACTTAGTGCCAATGGCACAGTACCACATGAGAGTTCTTCAGTGGACCTTTGCAGTTCAATGGTCAGCATTTCTGCATCCCCTGTCATTCACCATTTGTCTCACCCCAGTGTGTCGAAAGCATCTTTTGTGGTGGATTCACTCACCGGACCTCTTTTTTATGGGCAGGTCATTCTCTCCACCGGTTCCCATGGCCACAGTCACCTCGGACACTTCCCTACTAGGGTGGGGGGTGGGCATTTCCAGGGAAAGACTGCCCAAGGGACGTGGTCACCATCAGAGACCAAACTGCACATCAACATTCTGGAGATGAGAGCAGTCCTTCGGTCATTGCAAGCCTTTCAGGATTGCCTCCCTCTGGGAACGATTGCAGTTCTATCGGACAACATGGAAGTTGTTTGGTGTATAAACAAGCAAGGGGACACACGTTTTTATCTGCTTTGTCACAGCCTTGAGGATTTGGGAATGGGTGATGTCCACGGGGCGCTTACTCATTGCAATGCACATTCCCGGAGCATCCAACGTGTTGGCGGACAAATTGAGCAGGACTATTTTGACCCCTCACGAGTGGTCCCTGAATTCAGTGGTGGCCCAACAAATTTTCCGTCGGTGGGGATATCTGAGCTGCAATCTGTTTGCATCTCTTCTCAACCACAAATGTAGCAATTTCTTTGCATTGATCCCCCCAGAGAGGGGCATCCCCCAGGGATGGGCTCACTCACAATTGGCCTACAGGTCTCCTGTATGCATTTCCACCCTTCCCTTTAATTCCCAGAGTACTTCGGAAAGCCAGATGCCTCAAGAGACAATTCATCCTCATTGCCCCCTTCTGGCCTCAGCAGGTGTGGTTCCCTTTTCTGCGGTCTCACTTGAGGCATCCACCCTGGGTGCTCGATCCAACTCCGGATCTTATATCTCATCAGTCTCTGCTTCCGCTCCCGAATCTTCAGACCCTGCGTCTGACAGCATGCATGTCCACTTCCAGTGATTCTGGCTAAGTCCAGGCTAGCCTCACCTGTAAAGGATGTTATCCTTGCTTCACAGAGGTTTTTCACTAAGAAGGTTTATATCAGTAAATGGAAGAGATTTTCTGTTTGGGGTAAGAATCTGGACCCCTTTTCAGCTTCCATTCCTGAGATACTTCTCTTTTTGACTTCTCTATTTAAGGAAGGGGCCAGTTTCTCCACAATCAAGGTTCAATTGTTGGCACTTTAGAATTTTCGTCTTAGTGATGATTCTACCTTTTCTTCCTGTCTCTGCAAGGCCTAAGGTGTTTTTCTTTTGTGACCCCCTGGGAAGCATCCATCTCCCTCGTGAGATTTGGCATTGGTGCTGCAGGCATTAACAAAACCACCCTTTGAACTGGCGGCATCTTGTGATATCAAATTCCTTTCATGGAAGACTGCTGTTTTGGTGGCAGTAACTTCAGCAAAGAGAGTCTCAGAGCTACAAGCTCTTACAATTAAGCTGCCCTACTTCATTTTCCATAGGACAGCATGTCTCTGAAACCAGATCCATCTTTTATGCCCAAGGTGGCTTCAACAGCTAATCTTAATCAATGTATTCATCTTCCATTATTTTTTCCTAACTATGCCAATAAAGGGGAATACATCCTGCACACCTTGGATGTTCATCATCAACTTAATTTCTATCTGCATAGGACTAAGGAATTTAGACATTCAGACCAGTTATTTTTAGCCTTTTCTATGAATAGAAAGGGTAGAGGAATTTTGAAAGTCACTGTCTCCCACTGGATTTCGGACTGTATTTCCTTAATTTACTCTTCGGAAGGTGTTCCTTTATCTGCACCAGTAAAGGCTCATTCCACAAGGGTGGTGTCTACCTCAACTGCCTTTGCAGACTGTCAATCCTTAGATGACATTTGTGCAGCAGCAACATGGTCTTCTCACACGTTCATCTCCCACTATAAGTTGGATTTGGTTTCTAGAGGAGGGGCTTCCTTTCGCTCCACAGTTCTTTGGCATGTCCTTCCTTGAGTCTGGAATGCTGACTAAGATAACATCGGATTTATAGTTATGTACTTACCATAACTTGGCATCTGTGTTATCTGTAGTCTCACCATTCATCACGGTCCAACCCTCCAGCCCCCTTCCTGAGAGATTAGGTGGGTTATGGTGGTCCTGTATTGTTGTTAGTTGTCTTTGGTCTGTCTTCTTTCCTTATGCAAACTCGATCTGAGGGGTTAGAGGGTAGCAGAGCATCATGGGAGGGGAGGAGCTTGAGCTAAGCTGTTTGTCTGTGTATGCCGGCTCAGATCCGATATCTGATCCAAGACCCTAATGTGATGAATGGTGACTACAGATAACACAGATGCCAAGTTATGCTAAGTACATAACTGTAATTTAGCCTTTTAATGCCAACTGTAGGAATCAAATAGTTGAATTTCCTCAGCAACCTGGATTGGTGGATTATAGTCTCTAGATGCAGATGAAATCCCTTTGGGAACGTCCCTTCCTCTATATTATTATATACGTTTGATTTCTTTATACATATTTTTTTAAATGTATATATTTGTGTGGTGTTTTTAATATGTTTGTTAACTGCTGGTATTAATTCCTGTGGGAATTCTAACTACTGTGTTGTTTATTAAGCTTATAAACAAAACAACACAGTAGTTAGAATTCCCACAGTTTCCTAAAGTGTTTTCTGACTTCTTGGAAATTGAAGTTCTGTGGCATCAGTTGAACACTAGGAACTACCTCATACATGTAGAATTGCAATTGAATCACTGCTGTTGTTTATTTGCTTCATTTGAAGTTCTGTCTCTTCAAGAAGCTTCCACAATTCCACAACAGTGTGTTTTAAAATTGTAGGCCTCATGACATCAATTATCCTCATGACACCACTGGCCAGTCTCCATATGGGAAAAATTCAGTGGTACTTAAAAGAATACTGTTGGTTCCAGGTACCAGTGCTGGAATTTATAAAACAAGAGTTACGGTAGTGGAGGGATCAGTTATCTGTCAATCCAGAGCTACCCTTCTTCTAGACCCCAGTTCATTCAGTCCAGGTGGACTCTTAGTTTTCCATGGGGAACAGTGTCCAGAAGAGTTCAAGTGCAAGTTAACGAGGTCCTTTGGATGCTACAAAGTACATAAATGTCAAAGAAAGGCTAGCAGTGATTCAGTCCTTAAACTTTCCGCTTATGGTCTCCAGATCCCCTTTTAATTGTCACAGACAACACTACTGTCATGCAGTACCTAAACAAACCAGGGAGTACAAGGTCATACCCTCTTTGCCACTTAGCAGTAATGGCCTGGGAGCTAATCTTACACCATTCTCTGATGTTTCAGGCCTCATGCATCCTGTCAGAGCAAAACAGTGTGCAGACGGACTAAAGCAGATCTCAGGTGAACCCTCACAAGTGGAAACTCAGGACAGAGGTCTTTCATGATTTGGTTCAGATGTGAGGAACACTTCAAATAGATCTGTTTGCCTCCTTTCAAAACAGACAGCTAGAAAAATTCTGTTTGAGACATCCTTGCAGCCATGTTTAGAGGACAGATGCATTCTTATTCCCTTGGATGGGAATTTTCCTTTATGCATTTCCACCATTCAGCTGATCCCCAAGGTACTTATGAAGATTCAGAAAGAATTATCAAAAATAATTGTAGTGACCCACTTTTGTGGCCCAGGCAGAGTTGGTTCTTGCGTTTAATTGAATTGGTCAAGGGCAGTTACCACAAGCTTCCTCATACTGTGGATTTGATCACACAGTGTCAGGGGTGACTGGTGCACTCCATCTTAAATCTATTGCAGCTGAATGCCTGGTTGATTCTGTATTGATACCTTTTAGGCTCTTGTTCTGTATGTATGTGCAGCAGGTATTGAAGGAAGCAAGACCTGCAACTAGAAAATCCTATGTTTACAAGTGCAAGAGCTTTCCTAGATGCTGCATAACTGGTGAGAGAGGACTCTGTATGGTGCCTATCCCTCTCGTATTAAAGTACTTGTGTGAGATACTCAATAATGGCTTTATTTTCATCTATCATGATGCATCTTGCAGCTATCTCAGCCAGTCTACCCACGGATCACAATCTTTTTGTTTCTTTTTGTCCTCAGTTTATGAAAGGAGTGTTGCACTTGAGACCATTTGAAAAAGTCCATCTTCTTGGGATCTCAACCTTGTTCTTGAAATTTGACCTTATTTCCCTTTGAACTGGTCTTTTAGGCTGACTTATAGCTACTCACCTGGAAAACTGTTTTGCTGACATTTGCAAGAGGGAGTGTCTGAGTTGCATGCACTCCTGGTTAGCAGACCTTATCTGATTGTCTTCATGGACAGGGTTGTTTTATGCATTAATCCATCCTTTATGCCAAAAGTTGCTTCTGAATATCCCAGTTTTCTCTCTGGAATGATTCTGCTTACCTTTGATGTTTGCAGACGTCTGAGGTACTACTTTGCCAGAACTAAGCCCTTCGGGGAAGATGAACAGCTGTTTATTTCTTCTGCTGGGGCTAAGAAGGGTCAACCTGCCTCTAAGAAAATGATTGCTTGTTAAATGTCCTCTGCTATTGCTTTTGTTACTGCCACTATGGTAATGTATTCCAGGAAGATACATAATTTCCACCGCAGTCTTAGCCTTTTTGGTTGTATATTTCAAAAGAGTTGGACTCTAGAAGCATTCTAGAGGCAGGAATCTGGTCATCTGTTTATAACTTTTATGAAGAACTTCTCCAGAGCTGGCTTTGCAGTCTTTGTTCTCCAAGGATTCCTGGATCCTTCTCCTTCCTCCTCCTAGGGTAAGGTAAGCCTTGGGAATCTACTTGTATGCCATTGAGGTAATGTGACTACAAATTGTACTTAACCTGTAACAGTAGATGTTCGAATTTCACACTACCTCTGTGGCAGCAGCTACCCACCATCCCCCTTATTTAATATA
This sequence comes from Protopterus annectens, assembly GCF_019279795.1. Classification (NCBI taxonomy): domain Eukaryota; kingdom Metazoa; phylum Chordata; order Ceratodontiformes; family Protopteridae; genus Protopterus; species Protopterus annectens. Next base: position 1,071,768,986 of record NC_056737.1, read on the forward strand.
TTGTTCAGTGGTATATGTTATGTTGTTGGTTGACTTTGGCTATTTGTGTTGGTGTTTTTTGGCAGCGAATTGGTTGGTTTCAGGTAGTACTTGCTTTTGGTTCTTTTTGGTTTTTCTTACTTGGCACTAAAAGCCTGAACAACTGGCTTCTTGTGCCAGGAGTTAGGCATCCCCTAATGGGAGTGGCTTGAGTTCTGGAAAGCTGCCAGTGTGGGTTTGTGCAGGCACAAAACCTGTATGCCACTGTGGCAGTGCGAAATTTGAACATCATCTGTTACAGTTAAGTCGGACTTACTCAACTGTTCTTTCTCAAAAATTCCATTTATAAGTATCGATGAACTTCTACAAGCAATATTCACAGACGATTTCACTTTGACCAAATCTTTAATGCTCTTCAATACACTTATACCTTGCTGTATAAAAAAATGTTAAACATTCCTTACGCTGGGCAATACTGGCAGTAGCCAGGAAAACTATAACAAGGAACCGGATATCTGAATCCTCTCCATCTTATAATGATTTTAAGAAAATTCGAATGGAAGTTTGCCAATTACAGATTACAACTATATCATCTAGAAAAACTTATTACGATCATTTATGGGTCAATTTACCAAATCTGTTGAAAAGAGATTGATAATGATATACAAATTAAATTTCAGCCTCTTAATGTGTTATATATATGGAAAAATCAAATTCTAGTCATTACAATAATAATCAATGGATATCTTTGTAAATAGTTTTAGTAATTTCATTTTATTTGTTAAATATTATTTGAATGTCTGTGTGAACACCTTTTTGAATTGCACATTCTTTGTGTTAAAAGACCATGTGAATGTCTATATATATTTATTTAAAATCAATAAAATTGTTTAAAAAAAAAATCCATTTATTTCTGCACATTTGCTCTT